>NW_025977674.1:0-6864 GCF_021869965.1 Rhincodon typus | reverse complement strand
GACGCTTCGGGTCAGGACCCGAAGTGTCAGTTTTCCTGCTCCTCTGATGCTGCCTGGCCCGCTGTGCTCCTCCGGCTCCACACTGTTGTCAATGGTAAATGCCCGATGTGTATTCAACACTGCTTATTTCACTCAGAGATCTCTCACAGTTAAGGTACAGTACCAATTAGATTCAGAGTAAAGCTCCAATACACCATCCCATCAAGCTTTTGCGAATCAGTATCAGTATTGGTTACACTCTTTTAGAAAAATCATGGGATTGTGTCAAGACCTTAATATAATAAACTGTGCATATCTTAATTGACAGCATCTTAGTCATGTCTTGTTGTTTTCTACTTTACAGCTATTTTCAATTATGGGATGTGAACATTGCTGGCAGGGCCAGCAGTTAGTTCCATCTTAAAGTACCCTAGAGAAGGTGGTGAGCAACTTCTTGAACCATTGCATTAAAACACAGCATAGGTGAACTGACAGCTGGGAAGTTCCAGGATTTTGACACAGCGGCAGTGAGGGAATGGTGCTACATTTCCAAGACATGATGATGTGTCCTTCTCTGTGCACCCTTGGCCATGTCCTTCTACGTGGTAAAGATCATGGGATTGGAAGATGCTGTTGAAAGAGTGTGGGTGAGTTGCTGCAGTGCATATTGTAGATTGTTCTCTATGGTGCCACTGTGAGTTAGTATGGAATGACTGAATGCTTAACATGGTGCCAATCAAGTCAGCATGGCTTCATGAAAGGGAAGTCAAGTCTGACTAATTTATTAGAGGTTTTCAGGAAGTTTCAACCAGAGTGGATAGAGGGGAACCAGTAGATGTGCTGTATTTTTACTTCTAGAAGGCATTCAACAAGGTATCTCATGAAAGATTGTCATAAGTAGTATACTGGTGTGGATAGAGAATTGGCTAATGGGCAGGAAACAGAAAGTGGGGAAAGCAGGTCTTTTTCAGGTTGGCCACCCATGACCAGTGGGGTTCCGTAGAGGTCAGTGCTGAAACCGCAACTGTTTACAATATATATTGACTTGGAGAAAAGAAGTAAATGTATTATAGCCAAATTTGCAGACAACACTAAAATTAGTTGGAAAGACAGGTTGTAAGATGGATACAAATAGTTCACGGAGATATTGATACATTAAGTAAGTAGGCAAAATATTGGCAAATAGAGTGTAATGTGAGAAAATGCAAAGTTGTTCATTCTGGAAGGGAGAACAAAAGAACAGAATATTACTTAAATGGAAAACAAAAACTTCAGAAAGTTGCAACACAAAGGAACTAGGAGGTACTTTTGTATGAAACGCAGAAAGCATTTACACAGGTATAGCAGATAATCAGGAAGGCTAATGGAATGTTAGCCCTTATTTTGGAGGGGGGTTAGAGTATAAGAGTAGGGAAGTCTTACTGTAACTGGTGTGTTAAGATGCTGGTGTGGCCGCATCTGGAGTATTGTGAGCAGTTTTGGTCCCTTTATTTAAGGGGATATCATTTCAACAACTCAAAAATACCCATGGCCCTCTGGAACCTACCTCTCCTCCCCTTCCCTCTGACTCTATCCCCTCCCCCACCCCCCTTACCTCCTGTCGGGTATTCACCATCTCTCCTAACCTTCCGCTCTCTGATGCTGAATGCTCTGTACTCAGCAAAGGCCTCAGATTTATCCCTCTGCGTCCCCACATTAACGAATTTTGGGCACGACATGACGCCGAACTGTTCTTCCGCCATCTTCGCCTCCATGCTCATTTCTTTGGACAAGAGTCCTCTCCCCGTCCCACAGACCCCTTTGCCCAACTCCAACACTCTCCCTCCACCTGGATCCCTCCCTCCGGCCTTTTACCTGCACTCGATCTTTTCATTGAGAACTGTCGACGTGACATTAGTCACCTCAATTTTACTGCCCCTCTCAACAAATCCAACCTATCTCCCTCCGAACTGACTGCACTCCGTGCACTCAGATATAGCCCTAACTTTGTCATCAAGCCTGCCGATAAGGTTGGTGCTGTTGTTGTCTGGTGTACTGACTTCTATCTTGCAGAGGCTGAGCGCCAGTTCTCAGATACCTCCTCCTACCTTCCCCTGGACCATGACCCCACCATGGCACATCAGGCCATTGTATCCACTACGGTTACGGATCTCATTTCATCTGGTGATCTCCCCCCATCCGCTTCCAAGCTAATAGTCTCCCAACACTGCACAGCTCGTTTCTACCTCCTGCCAAAAATCCACAAACAGGACTGTCCAGGTAGACCCATTGTTTCAGCCTGCTCATGCCTTCAACCTTCCTACCTTCTCCCCCCTGGTCCAATCCCTACCCACATACATCCATGATTCAACTGATGCCTTACGCCGGTTTCAAAGCTTCCAGTTTACCGGCTCCAGTCACCTCCTTTTTACCATGGATGTGCAATCCCTTTACATATCCATTCCCCACCAGGAGGGTCTTAGGGCTCTCTGCTTCTTCCTGGAGCAAAGACCTGAACCATCCTCACCCACCACCACCATCCTCCGCTTGGCCAAGCTTGTCCTCACCCTCAACAACTTCTCTTTCAACTCCTCTCATTTTCTTCAGGTAAGAGGGGTTGCCATGGGTACCCACATGGGCCCTAGTTATGCCTGTCTCTTCGTGGGGTACGTGGAACATTCCTTGTTCCAGTCCTATTCCGGCCCCCACCCACAACTCTTTCTCCGATACATCGATGATATCATCGGTGCTGCTTCCCTCTCTCGTCTGGAATTGGAAAACTTCATCAATTTCGCCTCCAATTTCCACCCTGCCCTCACTTTCACTGGTCTATCTCTGACTCCTCCCTTCCCTTCCTCGGCATTTCTGGGGATAGACTGGTCACTAATATCCATTACAAACCCACTGACTCCCACAGATACCTGGACTATACATCCTCACACACCACTTCCTGTAAAGACTCCATCCCATTCTCTCAGTTCCTCCGTCTCCGTCGCATATGTTCAGATGAGGCCAACTTCGACAAGGGAGCCTCCGAAATGTCCACCTTCTTCCTCAACCGAGGATTCCCCAGCTCCGTTGTTGACAGGGCCCTCAACCAGTTCTGACCCATCTCCTGCACTTCCGCCCTCACCCCTTCTCTTCCCTCCCGCAACAGCGATAGGGTTCCCCATGTCCTCACCTACCATCCGACCAGCATCCACATCCAGAAGATCATCAGACGCCATTTCTGCCACCTCCAGCAAGATGTCACCACCAGACACATATTCCCCTCCCCTCCCTTGTCCGCCTTCCGCAGGGACTGTTCCCTCCAGGACACGCTGGTCCACACTTCCATCACCCCCAACACCTCCCCACAGCTCTACGGCACCTTCCCCTGTAACCGACGAAGGTGCAACACCTGCTCATTTACCTCCTCCCTCCCCAGAATCCAAGGGCCCAAACATACCTTTCAGGTGAAGCAACACTTCACCTGCACTTCCAAGAATCTAGTCTACTGCATTCGCTGCTCACAATGTGGTCTCCTCTACATTGGGGAAACGGAGCATAGACTTGGTGACCGCTTCGCAGAACATCTACGTTCTGCTTGCAAAAAAGACCCTGAACTACCTGTTGCCTGCCGCTTCAATGCACCACCTTGCTCCCTGGCAAACACCTCTGTCTCCGGCTTGCTAGTGTTCCAGTGAAGCCCAACGCAAGCTGGAGGAACAACACCTCATTTTTCGCTTGGGGACCCTACAGCCCTTCGGACTCAATACTGAGTTCAATAAGTTTAGGGCCTAAATTCTCCCATGTCCCAGCCCCCTACCCCACACACCAGGCCTTGTTACCACATAGCCTGTCACTACACACCCCCTGTTGTTAGTCACTAACAGTTCCCATTAACAACTACTCACCCTCCCAGCCTGATCGTTAGCAACCCCTTTGTCTGTCCAACTGTCTTTCCCTCTCTTTGGGCTCTATCCTATCGTTTACTCCCTACCCCACCCACCTCCCTATTTTCTGCATATAAACTGACGTTTTCCCAGCCACCATCAGTTCTGAGGAAGGGTCACCGGACCCGAAACGTTAACTCTATTTTCTCCTTCACAGATGCTGCCAGACCTGCTGAGCTTTTCTAGCAATTTTGTTTTTGTTCATTTTATTGCAGGTAGGATGATTCCTGATATGCAAGGATTGTCTTCTGAGCAAAGGCTAAACAGATTGGAACTCTACTCACTGGAGTTTAGAAGTTTGAGAGATGATCTCATTGAATCATACAGGATTCTTAAAGGGCTTGACAGGGTAAATGCTTAGAGAATATTTTCCTTCATGGGAGAGTCTGGGGCCAGAGGGCACAGTCGCAGAATAAAGGGGTGGCAATTTAAGACTGAGATGAGGAAGAATTCCTTCTCTTACAGGATTGTGAGTCCTTGGAACTCCTTGCCACAGAAAGCTGTGAGGGCAGTGTCCTGTTGTATAGTTAAGGCTGAGATAAATAGCTCCTTGATTAGTAGGGGAATCAAAGGTTATGTGGAAAGGGCAGTAGGGAAATCAAGGGTTATGGGGAAAGGGCAGGAAAGTGGGTGAGAGAAATGTCAGATCAGCCATTGATCCTATTGCATGGCAGAGTAGGCTCGAGGGACCGGACAGCCTACACCTGTTTGTATTTCGTATGGTCTTAAGAGAGCTTCTTTATCCTGGATAGTGTTGAGCTTTTTGAGTGCTGTTGGGAGTTGTGGCAGCCAGGCAAATGGAGAGTATTCTATGATATTCTTGACTTTTGACTTGTCTGCCTTGGAGGACACTTGCCCGAAGATTGGAGGCTGCATGTGTATAGGTACACTGCAGACAAGGATGCCCCAAGGTATGGTATAATGACGACAGCATGCAGATGCTACGACGATGGATGAATGGACACTGTGCAACAATCGCCAGACAGGAATGTTCCTTCCCAGTCAGGGAACACTTCAGCATTCAAGGGCATTCAGCCTCCGATGTTCAGGTCTAACTGTCCTCCAAGACGGACTTTAAGATACACAACAACGCAGAATCACCAAGCCGAGACTGATAGTCACGTTCAGTATCCATGATCCAAGATGGCCTCAACTGTGATCTTGGGTTCATGTTGCACTACAAGTGACCCCACCATACAGTCCTGTATCTGTAAAATCTTCCTCGTTGACTTGTTTTGACTGCATCTCCTTGATAACTTGTTATGATCTCTCTACCTTAATTAGTTTGCACACTTTTGAATTCGGCATGCAATTCCAGTCATTTAGTTTGTCTCCAGCACCACTTCATTTTTAATTTTTTGTAATTATCTCTCTGCCTCACTTAATGTTTGATTGCAGAGCCTAGCCTCCACTGACCTTTAAACCTTTTGGCCATTGATACAATGCTCCATTCTGTTTAGGGATTATAAGTTATCCCATCGCTGGTTATTCAGCTGTTGACACTTGACTCACCATGTAGGTCACCTGCAGAGACTTATCTTCAGACACTCCACTCACCCCAGTTGTAGGATCTTTTGATCCCGCTGCCCTTGATCTTTCTGCCCATAAACTCTGGGTCTGTGTGCTCCGCTCTCTCACTGCACCTGACCAAGGGGCTGCACTCCGAAAGCTTGTGTGATTTCAAATAAATTTGTTGGACTATAACTTGGTGTAATGTGACTTCTGACTTTGTCCACCTCATCTTGCTGGTGAGATTTCGGAATTGCTATACTTTACAATACAATTACCTTCTTCTCAGGCAGTCCCTTAGCATCAAGGCTGATTTGGTTCTACTCCAGTTTGATGAGACGGCTTGTAAGTTTAATGCATAATCTACAAGCTTTGCCTTGAGGGTCTTGACATTCTAGGTTTCGAATTTAATTTCGGCAAGTGGAATATGCCTGCATATGATTTTATTTTTTTGCAACGTACGACAGGCAACTGGCAGAATGAAACATTGTATCAATGGCCAAAAGGTTTAGAGGCCAGTGGAGGCCAGGCTCTGCAATCACACATTAGCACTGTCTGTACATGAGCAGGTAATGGATCAACCAGATCGGCAGTTCCCAAAGTGTAGGTTGTCACTCCTAATGGGGATGGGAGTTCACATTTACAGTAATGAGCTCCACCTCCCTCTGAGCAACAACGGCAACTCTGGAGTGGAAATTACTTAGGCCAGAAACACTGGTGGGACAACTCTAGATCAACTGGATCCCAATACAGCAGATAGTGAAATTTAAAAAATTAATTTAAAAAATCTAGTTTCAGCAATAGCAGCTAAGAAACCAATGTTGATTGTCATAAAAACCCATCTTGATCACTCATGTCCTTTTGAAAGGGAAATCTGTTATCTATACTTAATTTGGCCCATGTATGACTCCAGACCTACAGCCTCCAAACTGCAATCTAAAATGGTCTAACATGCTACTCTGTTGAATCAAACCACCGAATGAAAGCAATTGGAATACTTGACACTGATTTAGACACTGGAACCCTTATACGCTACAGTGGTTAAGAACGCGGATCACTATTACCTTCTCAGGGGCAGTTAGGGATGGGTAATAAATGCTGTCCTAGCCAGTGAGGCCTACATCCCGTACACAAACTCAATTCCACCAAACAGCACTGATGAACAATGATTCCAAAGTACTTTTTAACTACAGTACACACTTTTAAGTGGCGAATGCCAAACAGACCAAGGATGTTTGTAGCAGAGGCCAGCACATACTGACTGTGTCCGGTATGTGTGGAAAACCAGGGGCCCATAAGTGTGAGCCAGAAAAGTGAATTGTGGCTTCAAACTTTACTGTATTTCTGCTATCTGCCTGCTATACCAATTCATTACTGTGGAATAGTAAATCTGTTTAATTGGACCTGCTTTAACTAGACCTAAATAGTACAGGGACAACAAGGTGCAGGGCTGGATGAACAC
>NW_025977673.1:0-6864 GCF_021869965.1 Rhincodon typus | reverse complement strand
AGACCCTTCTTCCTCTGATGCTGCTTGGCCTGCTGTGTTCATCCAGCTCTACACCTTGTTATCTCAGATTCTCCAGCATCTGCAGTTCCTACTATCTCCTGACTAGCAGTGCCTGTCCAGGTGCACAACAGACTTTTAAATATGGTACTGAAGCAAGGGATGTGGTGAATCTGGGCTATCTGGTGAGTGCTGAGTTGATCCAGGATGGTGCATCTTAAGATGGGGCTGGATTTGGATGTGAGGTACACTGCTGGGGTAGGGTAGGTAGTTAATGAAATGGTATTGGGTAAGATACAGCAAGAAAACTCATGAGGAATTTTGGCAAAAAACCTTGCAAAAATCTCAATGCAATTTGAACTTACATAAAAAAGCTTAAGATTCATCTAGTGATATATTCTTCAATGAAATTGAATGCCTTTACAAAGTTAACTGGGTCAAATGAACAATTGATTTATGAATAATAAAACCAACTAACATTTGGACCCCAAATTTATGGCACACCACAGAAATCTGACTTGTTACCATGATTTATCAACAATTTCATATCTTTCACAGTAAAAAAATTAATCCGATAGAATAAGAATTTCTCTTCTGTAACGAGACAAGGTGAATTTGCCTGGCCAAGAATAAAAATGTTAATGGAGGATTTATACACTGCAATCAGTGAAGAAACAGAAATCTGCATGAAGTAATGAGAGAATCAAGCACTTTTCAGTGAAGCACAAAATATAGTTCAGATAATTGAAGACTTTTAGTCCATTGCAAAATATTTAAGGAAAATAATAGTCATTTGTTCAAAATTCAGTAGCAACTGAACCTACATTGAAATGGCAGTTTAATGGAAATTTACAGGTTGACCATCTAAAGCCAAAATATGACAGGAAATTTTTTTTTGAATATCTGTTCTTGCACCCAAATGGAACGGATATTTAAACAATTGAAAAACACACATCATATGTCAAGTGTGAAACATTGAAATTAAATAGATCAGTGATTGGAAAACTAAATCTCGTAAACATAATTGGCATATATTTATGGGTCAGTAAAATTGTATGCTTGATTGATTAATGTTTGAATTGATTTTTGAAGGAGTTCCTCACCTTGTTTTATTAAATCTCTCAAATATGTTTAATAGTTTTATCATCCAAGATTCTCAATTTGTTGGCAATAAGTTTTGTGTGTATTAAATTACACAGTGCTGTGTTTTCATCCACCCTCTAGTAACGTGTGTTTGTCCTTTTATTTGAATTCATTTTATTCAGGAGATTATGATACACAAAGCATCAAAGGAGTTGTAAGGCAGATTACTAATGGACTAATTTTACCTTTAATTCATAGCAGAATGCAGGCAGCAGCAGATCAGCAACCGATTGCACACCCCAAAATATATTTTCTCTCATTGAATTCACAATGAAAAGGTTACAAATTATACCAAGATTCTGACAACTCCCACTGTTAAGCTTGGAATTTTGCCAAGCTTTAGAGGGGAGAACAGATGAAGGAGTAGAAGGTATGGAGTGGCTGACGCTAGCTCGGCTACTGGTGGGAGAGTGAGGTTGGGCCTGGTGCCAGGAGAAGAAGTAGAGTGGGTCTGATCGAGGAAAGAGGTATTGGTTTTTAGAGAGTGAAGGGGAGTAATGGAGATTGTGAAGAGAGATCAGGTTTGGAATGGATAAAGGAGGGTAGGGGTTCAGAGTAGGTGAAATGGGGTGTCGAGTCTAGAGCAGAGGAGGGAGGTTGTCAGGTCTGAAGCTGGCGAGAGTTGGAGTGTCAAGTGCTGAGCGGAGGAATGGGACTGTCAGGTCCAAATCAGAGGAAAAAGGGAGCTGGAGCAGAGCAGGGGAATACTGATTCAAGTCTGGAGCAGGGGAATAGGAGAGCAAGAACAGAGCATGGCAAAGGGAGATTGCTTGGAGGAGGCAAGGTGTTGATTCCACAGCTGAGAGACAGGTAGTGTTGATCAGGGTTTGAAGGTATGTGATCTGGGGTCAATGTAGTTGGAAGTGAATAAGTATGGGATCAGATGAATGATTACATGGGAGCTAGACTAAGTACTTAATTGTCTAACTTTTCCTGAGTAACTATTTATTTAACCTCACCAGAACCCTATGAATTTTCAGATTTAAATTAAGACTTTTGGAGTTTCCCAGGTGTAGAGGAATTTTCCAGTGGAATTTTCAATTTCCCATGCAATTTCTTTGGAATTTGTAATGACAGGGATCCCACAAAATCGTCATGTATGACTCTCCTCAATGCCGAATACCTTCTCTTCAGCATAATGGGCATCCTGAATATGCTGTATCTAACTTGATGTGAACCTGCCTATACTTTGTGGTTTGCAATTTTATTCCCAAGACAAAATGTGCCTGGGAACAGTGATAGAAATCCAAGTATTACTGTAGACTGTAAAAGTCCTGAATACCTACATAAGCACCAGCAAGGAGGCATTTCAGCTCATGTCTAAGAATCAGAAGGCTCCCATGTCCTGAAGTTCCATGGGGAGCGCTTCTGGAAAACTTACTGCTTGTTTGAATCCTCCATTTGACATTTTTACCCACCACTGTTTACAGTTCTTCCAGTTGGAGGGGTGCTGGGTGAACAGTTTATGACCTGGTTTTCTGATCTCTTTAAATAATTTGCAGCTCGCTCACACTGAGGAAGGCAAACATTGGTAGGTATTTGCTGCGAGGGAGAAAAGCTCCATCCCTCATTGGTGAAGTGATACAAATTAAAGTAGGCGGAAGCAAATGTCGAGGCTCTTATTTTCTCTGAGAAGCACCAGGAGTTGAGCATTTCGCAGACATAAAACAGCGGAAAGCCAGTCCCAGAGACTTCCTCAGTATTTGAAATATGTGTATCTCTTCTTCAAAAGTTAATCTCGATGGAGAAAATCAGTGACTGGATGTCTGAAAAATTAAGTTTTGTAGTTCAGCTGTTGCCAGTGCGATGGAAGACCTGAAGTGAAATAATGGTATCTTGAACACTTCCAGCAACTTCGGTTCAGCATACGCCCTTTGTATATGCTTCAAACATACAGAGAAGGCAGATTATGACACGAAACAGATTCAAAACCTGATTTAACCACGATTTGCATTTTAGACCACACATATCCAGTTAATGTGTTATCTTAAAGACTCCCAGCTGAACAGCCAGCTTTTGCATAGCCAGTAAAAGCAGTGTAAACAATTTCAACAATTTGTTTGATGCTTCCACAACCAATACCAGTTCTTAAAACAGCCTAATCAAATCAATACTTGAACTAAATATAATCCAGTCTTTCAGATTGCCCTGATTTCGACGATTCTTGCAAAGTAAAATGAATTGGACTTATAACGGGGTTTTACTATATATGAAGAGATCCCAAGACATTTCATCGGAATGTAATAAGGCAAAAATTGCATTAATAGAATTTTGGTTAGCAATGCTTTTAATGTATTAGTAAGCAAATCAAATTTTCCTAAAAGCAATGATGTTTGAAGGGAAAACCTACAACAAAAATGAATAGAAAGATTGCATATATGCATTGGTCTTTGCAACCACACAACTTTTCAAAATATTTACAAACCTTAATTATTTGAAAGTGTAATCGCTGTTGTGAGGAATTTCAGCAGTCAAATTTCACACAGTTAGATCCCAGAAACAAAAGCGTCAATTCTCTACTCCCTTGAGTACAGGACACTGGTAAGAAATGTGAGAAAGTGTAACAAAAATGAAAAATCAGAATCAAGATGTTCAGAAAAGTTTCTGATTTTCTCCTGAAAGGTTTAACCAATGAATTCAGAATCTCACCAATGCACGGTGACTTCCTTATTTCCATGCATTTCCATCTCATTAATAATATGACTCTCCTCATTCCTATGCAGTTTTAAATTCTCTTCTCTTTCCCTGAGAAACTAGACAGTGCCAATTCCCAACATGTAAATTAGAGCGGTTACCTAGTTATTGCAGCTCACCAGTTGCATTTTTGGGTCTTCATTCAAATCTGTCTTCAGCATTCCTGCATGCTCCATGGAAACCATCATCTTCCACCATTTATCTTCCCTGCATTGCCAAAATCTAGCCTTTGCCTGCCCTCAAACCAATTCACACACTATTTCAATCCTTAAGGACCTCTGTTCGGGGATGAGGGATATCAATGACTTGTATGTTGCTGCTAGGTCACTTTGAACACAAGGGCACACACATGTCTCATGCATTGACACTCTCAAAGCATCTTATGGCTCTTAGCTTAACTTCCTAGTGCTTACTTATTTTCTGCTTACTTGGATTCTCAGTGGCTTCAATGCCTTTGTAGTGCAGAAGCTTTTCTGTGCTAAGTTATAGCCTGTCACTGTCTGTGGCTTGCTCTATTTTTATAACAGAGAGGGAGAGTCAGGCACCTTGTCAAAGTGCAGAGTACTGAACAATCAAGGGCACTGGCATGTTTCTTTACAGCACCATGCTGTGTTATTGTTACACCCACTGCAGGTGCGAGCAGCTTATGAAGCAAGCACAGTGCATGTGCCTCAATGAGGTGGCCATGTCTGACAGTCAAAAGGAACTAGTCCTAAATGTTGTCAGAGGGAATATGATCAGTCAAGGAGTAAGGCTAGAGACAATCAAGAGGTTCATCCAATGACAATCCAGGAGCTTGATGGCAACCTAGTGAACCTTCACTGTACTCCCTCTCTGATGAGTATATCCTTTCTTAGATAGGGAGACCAAAATTGCACTCAATGCTCCAGGTGTAGTCTCCTCAGTAAGACATTCCTATTTCTGATAAGTTCGCTATAGTCAGGGACACAGACATCTCTGCGGCCACAAGCAAGACTCCAGGATGGTGCATTGCCTTCTTGTGCCAGGGTCAAGCATGTCTCTGAGCAGGCACAGGATATTCTGAAGGGACTGCTGAGCAGTGGGAGGTTGTGGTCAATAATGGTACTAACATTATAGGTAGAAAGAGATTAGGTCCTACAAAGGGACTTTAGGGAGTTTGGTAGCAAATTGAAAAACAGGACCTCTCGGATTTTAATCTTGTTATAACTCACTGTGCCAAGATAGTGAGGCCAGTAATAGGAAGATAATACAGTTGAATGCATAGCTAAAGGGCTGGTGTGGGAGGGAGAGCCTCAGATATCTGAATCTTTGGGATCTCTTCCAGGATAGGTAGGACCATACAAAAAGGACAGTTTAACCTAAACTAGAGGGGCACAAATATTCTGGCAGGGAGGTTTGATAGTGCTACTTAGGAGGATTTAAACTATGCAGCAGTAGGGTGGCAACCAGCGCTGTAGGCCAGCACATGTAGTGCTTGAAGAGAAGAGAGAGGCTAAATCAAGTAAGTCTAGCAGGAAGAACAGGCAGGGCCAGTTCGATATACATGACAGGACTAGCGGTCTGAAGTGTATTTATTTTAATGCAAGGAGTAAAGCATCTAAGGCAGGTGAGCTTAGAGTCTGTGAATACAATGTGGTAGCCATTACAGAAACTTGGCTGAAAAAAGGACAATCAGCTCAATATTCCAGGGTTTAGATGTTTCAGGCAAGATAGAGAGGGATGTATAAGGGTCGGGGTGTTACATGATGGATTGAGAAAAATGTCACAGCTGCATTAAGAAAGGACACTTTGGAGGGGGTCATTCAGTGAGACACTGTAGCTGGAACATGGGAATAAGAATGATGCAATCACCAGAATGGGGTTATACTATAGGCCTCCTAATAGCCAAAGGTGGAGACGGTTGAGAGCATCAAGTTCCTAGGAGTGAGGATAACCCACAACCTGTCCTGGACTTCCACATAGATGCAATGGGTCAAGAAGGCACAACAACACCTATTCTTCCTCAGGCAGCTTAGTAAATTTGGCATGTCTGTAAGAACCCTCACCAACTTTTATAGATGCTCAATTGAAAGCATACTGTCTAGGTGCATGACGGGTGGCCTGGTACGGCAATTGCTCTGTCCAGGACTGTAAGAAACTACAGAAGGTTGTGTGCACAGCCCAGAACATGACAAAGCCAATCTTCCATCCATGAACTCCACTTACACTTCTTGTTGCCAACATCATCAAAGTCCCCTTGCACTCCAGTAGTGCTCTCCTACAACCTCTGCTGTTAGGTAGAAGATACAGAAGCCTAAACACATGCACCAACAGGTTCAAGAACAGCTTCTTCCCTGTTGTTATTAGACTGCTGAATGGACTCTCTAACTTCAAATAATGTTGACTTAGCTAATGCAATCTTGTAATGCACACTTCCTGTACAGTTGTAACCTATATGCTTTGCTCTGTCTAAGCACCCTTTGATCTGCATTTCCTTGTTTGCTATGATCTGCCTGTATTACTCACAACAAAGCTTTTCATTGTACTTAGGTACATGTGACTACAATAAATCAAACCAATCAAACCAAATCAGGGAATTGGAGGAACAGATATGTCAGCAGGTCATGCAAAGATATAAAAAAGACAGAGTTGTGATAGTGGGAAATTTGAATTTGCCCAATATTCACTGGGACTCGCTGAGTGCCAGGGGTCTGTATGGAGCAGAATGTATTAGGTTCATCCAGGAGAGATTCTTGAAACAATATGTAAATAATACAACTCGGGAAGGGGCCATATTAGAACTTGCATTGAGGAATAAGCCTGGCCAGGTGATCAAAGTTTCAGTGGGGGAGCATTTTGGGAACAGTGACCATAAATCGGAAATGTTAAGATAGTTATGGAAAAGGATAAGATCAGTCCTTAGGTGAAAGTGCTAAACTGGCGGAAGGCTAGTTACAACAATATTAGGCAGGAACAGGAAGAACTGGATTGGGGACAGCTGTTTAAAAGTTAAAACTACATCTGACTCCCTTGTCCGCTCCACACTCCCCTCCAGCTCCACCACACCCG
>NW_025977672.1:0-6864 GCF_021869965.1 Rhincodon typus | reverse complement strand
GGTCATTGGATAAACATATGGATGATAATGGAATAGTTTAGGTTAGACGGGCTTCAGATTGGTTTCACCGGTCGGCGCAACATCGAGGGCTGAAGGGCCTGTACTGCGCTGTAATGTTCTATGTTCTATGATTGAATGGCAGAGCAGACTCCATGAGACAAATAGCCTAATTCTGCCCCTATAATCTTATCCTCTTATGGTCTCCAAGCCACACACCATCCTCGCTTGGAATTATATGGCTTTTCCTTCACTGTCGCTGTGTCAGAATCCTGGAACCCTTCTCTTAACAGCACTGTTGATGCTCCTGCTCCTCAAGGACTGCAGCAGTTCAAGAAGAAAGTTCACTATCACCTCCAGAGCAATTAGGAATGGATAATAAATATTGGCCCAGGTAGTGATGCCCACTTTCCATGAATGAATTAAAAAATTCTTCTTTCCAATATATTGAATATTAAGTGAGATTAAACCATGGTGGCAACTACGTAATTCCAGATGGATTAAAGGAAAGCTGCATTGGGATATGATGAAAGTAAGTGTCTTTTCACTAGGGTAGGGGATTTCAATATTGGGGGACATTTTTAAGGTGAAAGGGGGAAAGATTTAATAAGGACACAAGGGGCAACATTCTCTTACACAGTGGTTTGTATGTGGAATGAACTTCGCAGAAATGCTAGGTACAGTTACAACATTTAAAAGACATTTTGGATAAGTACATGAATAAGAAATATTTGGAGGGATATGGGCCAAGCGCAGGCAGGTGGGATTAGTTTAATTTAGGATTATGGTCGTCATGGACTGGTTGGATCAAACAGTCTGTTTCCATGTTGTATGTCTCCATGACCCTATAATAAAACCATTTGCTGATGGGATGGAAAGAGCCATCAATGAAATATAAATACCAGCATGGTTTAGTTGGACTGAATGGCCTGTTTCTGTGCTGCAGGCTTATGTCATTAGAATTGCATTTATGCTAAGATGCAGCTCTCACCCTATGGACATGTATTAGGAGATTGCCTGCAAACTGTTTGCTGTGCAATATTATGTAGAATTCTAATATTTTGTTTAATTTTGTCCATTTTTGCTTTACCTTGTGCATAGTCAGGACTTAGTGAGCACTGATTTCCATTTATGTGCACAAGTTTAAAATTGAGCTAGGTCTTCCTTGCCTGATAAGTTGGGGGATATACATTGAGTAACAGTGGCATACTAAAGGCAATTAAACTAATTCAGATGTGTGTTTATGAGTTGAGGATGAAGTGAGGACTGGATAGCACTGTCTTTCTTCTTCAACAAAATCATCTTGTTCATTTCCCCCTGTCTGGGCCCCTCATGAATAATGGCTACTTCACAGAAGTGCATGATTCCAAGCATCCTTGGATCCATCACTGCAAATCAATGTTGTTAGGGAACAGAAAACTTTACAAGAATTGTTCTGGAGAAGGGATCTGGGGAAGCACTGAATAATGGTGTTACTGAACACGTTCACAGTTTATGAAGATGAAGTGGATGCAGCTGCTAAAGCTTTGTGGGAGGCCTGAAAACAACATTGGTCAGTGTCCACAGACAGCATTGTAATCAAGTGTTCCTCTGTCTTCAGGTAATGTTTACCCAGTAATGCACCAGTGAGTGACCAGCATATACACGCACAAAGAAAACTCAGTTGAGTGGTTAAGAACTCATCCAATGAGCCTTGGTTACTACACCTTTCAGCAGGTGATTTTGTTTTGCGAGGTGCCAGAGTTTTGAAGGTTTGAGGGATCAGGGACTAGTGTGTGTACTTAAAGGGGAGATTGTATAGGTCAAAGGGGAGGAGGGGGAAATCGCCAGAATCCCTGCGGTGCAGCAAGAGGCCATTCGACCCATAGAATCTGCACTGACCCTCCAAAAAAGCATCCTACCCACACCCACCCCACGATCCTATCTTTGTAATGCTGCATGGTATTTTGAACATGGCTAACCTGCACATCCCTGGATTCTACATGGCAATTTTGCATGGCTAATCCACCTAACCTGCAAATCTTTGGACTGTGGAAGGAAGCTGGAGTACTCGGTTGAAACCCATACAGATGCAAGGAGAGTATGGAAACTCCACACAGAAAGCCACCCAAGTCTGGACTTGAACCTGGGTCCCTGGCACAGTGAATCAGCCCTGCTAAACAGTGTGCCACCGTGCTGCCCTGTCTGTTTGCAAGGGCTAGGCAAAATAAATGTGCTGGATCTAGCAATCCTCAGGTTCTGCTGTCCAGTTTCCTGAGGCTGGACAATCTGGATCACTGGTGGATAAATTTAAAACCGTGGATAAGTGAAAGACTGTCAGCCTCACTATCACATGATTAATTGTGCCTGTCTTTTATTT
Organism: Rhincodon typus; assembly: GCF_021869965.1. Taxonomy (NCBI): domain Eukaryota; kingdom Metazoa; phylum Chordata; class Chondrichthyes; order Orectolobiformes; family Rhincodontidae; genus Rhincodon; species Rhincodon typus. The sequence continues at coordinate 4,508 of NW_025977672.1, read as the reverse complement.
CCCAATCTCATCACATCGTGGCTTGTCAAAATGATTTGGTTGCAAGTAGTTATTTTTAATAAGCCTTGTACACCATGACCCCTCATTTGCATAAACCAATTTCAATATAATGTCAGTGGCTTGCTTGGTCCATTTACCTGCTCAAAAAAGAGGTTGCTTAGGAACGGGGGTATGCCTGCATTGCATTTCAAGATCATGGTTGTTCTGATTGTGGTCTCAACTCTGTTTTTCTTTCTGCAGCCCATAATCCTTAACTTCCTTGAATAAATTCAAAAACCCAACCTGCTTTGCTTTCTGGGAAAGAGAAATTCCACAGACTAACAGCCCTCTGAAATAAACAAAGATCTCGTCAGCTCAGAAAGACAATTGTCAAATGGTTTATTCTTAATTTGTGAGCTTCAGTTCTAGTCTCCCCCACAAATGGAAACACCCTCCCAGTTTTCACCCGATCATGACCCCTCAATCTTTGCAGCTTCACCAAGATTATCTCTTGCTCTGCTATGTACCAGCATAGGGCCTGAACCTGTTCAGTCTTTCTTCATAAAACAAGGCATTTATGATTATAAAATAGAGGATTTTGTGATTTGACTTCTTGTTTTGGTCCATATCAGTGATTACTATGGAGATGAATTGTCCCATAACTGGAGATTTTTAAAATAATAACGTTCATTTCCACAAAGCAGAGTGTGACAGAATATATTTTTTGTATATGTCTGGAATCATTTGGCAGCACCCTGTCAATTGAAATACTTGTCTTCAATACAGACTTGAGATGTTCTGATTTATGCAGATCAAACTGGGCTGAATACTTGCTGCCAGCTTTTTTTTTGCATTACCAATTCAATGTGTTTCCCACCTATAATTCATGCTGACATGCACATGTCTCATTTAGATAGAGGGCTGTGAAACGAAATATGGCAAAGTGAAAGAATTGGCTTCCAAACAGAAGGTGTTATTTGCTTGCAATAAAGAAGATGGAGAATGAAACAGGAGATAAACTGTTATCACAACTAAATGTCTGTCATTGTCCTTGTTTGCATATTTTCATTTTCTCGGAATTGTTACGGAGCAGATGGAGACCTATTCAGCCAATTGTGTCTGCATCTGATGTACAAATGAGAATTTCACTTGATGCCATTTCCCTGACTTCTCCCTGTAACTCTGCACCCTTTTCCTTTTTCAGGTAACAATCTAATTGCCTTTCAAATTCAATTGAACCTGTCTCCTGCACTCATTCAGTGCATTCCAGATCTGAAACACTCGTTGCATGAAAAAAAAATTTCCTTGAATCACTTTTGCTTGTTTTACCATTTTACCTCTGTTAACATTCTCCTTTAACCCCTTTCTGGAGTGGGAAAGGTTTATCCTTATCTATATTTGTCCTGACCCATCATGTTTATTAATACATCTGTCACATCTCCACTCAGATAGGAGCAGGAGTGGGCCTTAATGGCACTTTGAGCCTGTTCGCACGTTAAATTTTCAGATTCAACACACTCCTTTTAGGGAAGAAAATCTGCCATATTTAGCTGGTCTGGCCTACATGTGACTCCAGTCCTCCAGCAATGTAGTTGGTTCTTAACTGTCCTCTTGGTAATAACCTATGGCCTTGCCATTAACATACATCTCCCAGGAGCCAGAAGATCCAGTACTAAGTCCCACCTGCCTTGTGATATGGTACAATATATCTGATAAGCTTGACTGAAAATAATAAAGAAAGATTTGAGGTGGGCCTCAATGAGTTTTATAATGAGGAATGAAATTACTGACACTAACTCTCAATTCCAGATTTTATTTGTTAAATTTAAATTTCACCAGCTTCTGTGATAGAATTTGAGCCCATGTCCTCAGAACAATAGCCTAGTCTGTGGATTAGTAATCACAGTGACATGACCACTGTCTCTGTCCTCTCAGCCTCATAGCTATTTATAAATGTCAATGGAAAAGTGGTTCACTGTTGCTGTTCACAAGCTACTAAAGCTGACCTAGTATCCTAAATTAAAGTTTTTACCTTGTTTGACAGAATTGAGCTATGGAGTTAGGTGGTGGGTGGCAGCCTAGATAATTTCCTAACCACATGCAAAGCAAGTACAGGCAATAGAAATGTTAATCAGGGATTCTGGTAATAGAATGTATATTTCAACATTGTACCTGGCCCTCATACAACTCCCAACCTCTATATGAAAACGAAGGCGGCCATAGGCACATCATGGCTCACTCCACCCTCTGGTCAATGCAGCTTGAATCACTCGCACCAAATCATGGTAATGCACTCTTAGGAGAGTTGAGTTTTAAAAAAAAAAGCATGGTTAATGTTTGGAAGGGAAAATCTATAAATATCTTCTCAACTTCTGAGACAATCAGTGATATTCTAGATGATCGTTGTCTCACCCATGATATATCAGTAAACAGAGTTCACTGCCTTAAACTCACTGTCTTGGAATGAGTTGGAAAGTGCTATTTCCAGGTATTTGGCCAGGCCAAAACTTGCGGAGTTCCAACTCTGCCTTGTGTGTCGTTGCCATCATAATCTTGAGCTGCCAGAATTTCACATATGATCCACTTTAAATCTATGATGCGCTTGCTGACTCGATACTTTGCTGTAAGGCATGAATTCATTTTATCTCTTACTCTGAGATGCTTGTGTATTGTAATCGTCTTGATTCTAGTGTCCCTTGGAGCTGCCTGAAAACTCTGGTGATGAGGTGTAACTTAAACAATAGACATAGAAATACACGATGCTAGCAACATTAGCAATTCAGTCAAAGAACAGTACTGCACAGGTTCAGTCCTTTGACCCACCAAGTCTGTGCTGACACGTGACCCCTTTCCTAAACTAAAAGCCCTTTGCCTCCATATAGTCCATATTCCTCTATACCCTGTTTATTCATGCATCTGTCAAGATGCCTCTTAAACATTGCTATTCTATCTGCTCCTACCACCTCCGCTGGTGGTGCATTCCAATCACTTATCACCTTCTGTGTAAAAAAAACTCACCTCTCACATCTCCTTTAAACTTTTCTCCTCTTACCTTAAATCTATGCCCCATAGTAATTGACATCCCTACACTAGGAAAAAGACTCCGATGTTCTATTCTTCCTTTTATAATTTTGTAAGTTCAAGTGAAAGCAAACTAAGTTTATTGAATCTGTCCTCATAGCAAATACTCTCCAGACCAGGCAATGTCCTGGTAAATGTTTTCTTTACCCACTCCACATCCTTCTGGTCATGTGGCAGCAAGAATTGTATGCAGCATTGCAAATGTAGCCTAACTAAAGTTCAATACAGCTGAAATGCTTTTACAGTCGGCGAAGTACATAGTTGATGGTATCTGGTAAATTCTGGATCATGTTTGAAGATTTCAGTTTGCTTTGTGAGTGCACAGTGCTTTGAGGATCCATGTTTTGGAAAATGAAGTATCTATTGTTGGCGATGGACTGAGTGGTACAATGAGCTAGATTCTAGTTGCTGGATCAATGTATTTTTCCTTCTTGTTAACTGCATTATAATCTAGCCCAATTCAATAAGATGATTGTCATGTTGAGAATTTTGAGTGAGTTAAGTTTGGGAAGCATTAGCACAAGTACTGACCAGCAGCATGGAAAAGTCTGTTGCTCAGAGTGTACAGAAGGCTAAATTAGAAAAACAAACAACTTCAGAACGGCTTCAGCTCCAGCAGGCATAACTGATGCTAAAACAAGTTTTCCGGTGTGCCGTCCACAATCTAGGCAAAGCTGATAAAGTACATTTTTTTTTTGGATTGTATGCACTTGTGGTTCAGGAAAATGTTTCATTCCTTTATATTGACAATTGCATATTTGAGGAAAAAGAATCAGGCATGGTGAATGACAGAAATTTGAAAAAGGTAGTCTCCTTCGAAATAGTGTTACCTTTTCTGGATGATTTTGGGAATTATTTGTGATCTGGTATGTAATTGATGGCGATGAGGAATTATATTTGTATTGTGTTTCAGGGTATACCTCAACTACCATGTGCTAAAGCATTGTACAACTATGAAGGAAAAGAGCCCGGTGATCTCAAGTTCAACAAGGGTGACATCATTATCCTGCGACGACAAGTAGATGAAAATTGGTACCATGGAGAAGTCAATGGAGTCCATGGCTTTTTCCCCACTAACTTTGTCCAGATTATTAAACCTTTACCTCAGCCGCCTCCACAGTGCAAAGCACTTTATGACTTTGAAGTGAAAGACAAGGAAGCAGATAAAGACTGCTTGCCATTCTCAAAGGTAAGGTCTTCCTTTTTTTTAGGTTGTTTGTGGGATGTGAGGGTTACCGATGGGGCAGGTTTTAATGCTCATCTCTAATTGCCCTCAAAAGTTGGTGGCACACTTCTACTTCAGGTTTCAGGAGTTTCTTTCGTATCATTTCTTGCCCAAGTTATTCCAGTACCTATCCAGGTATTAATTGCAAAATATTTGAGAAGTAGCTTTCCTTTGTTCCTCAAAATACCAAATTTGTGCTGTGTGCATTTTCTGAGAAAGTTTG
>NW_025977671.1:0-6865 GCF_021869965.1 Rhincodon typus | reverse complement strand
ACACTGTGCAGGCCTCACCAGTCAAATAGATATCAGTCCAGCACGGGGAGCTGTGCAGACCACACAAATGCATTGATCTATAAATCCGGACCAGGTATCTCTCCAGCACGGGGGGCTGTGAAGTGAACATCACTGAACTGATCTGTAAACCCGGAGCAGTTAACCTCCCAGCGTGTAGATCTGTACAGACCACCCCAGTGCAGTGCACGGTAATGCTGTGTTAAATCGCTGCCCAGCCTGGGGAAACTTGCAACCCATGCTTGAAGTGACAGGATGTGCGGCTCCCATCCATTTACAGCTCCATATCTCCAACGTGTCATGACAAGGGTGCCATGGGTGTGAAAATCACTGCCAGAGAGAGATGGTGGGGAATCAGTTTAAATATGAACAAATGGGATGGGTTGGATGTATAGATAGAGAGGGGGAGGTTGAGGAACAGTGTCATGGAAGGATGTGTTCACAAGTTTTAGAATGCTAACATGTAGACATTTTGATAGCATCTTGCAACATAGGTCAGTTTTTCAGGAATGATGTGTGAATAGGATATTGCTGTGAGTTCAGATGATGGAGAGTTTTGAATGAGCATTTGTTCTGCATTTGTGACTGAGAGTGTGGTGAGCACAGTCTTTGGCTCATTGGGCTGAATCTGACAATAATTTGTCTCAGTGACATTTTAATTGAGTGTGACAGAGGGATAGTCTGCAGGAGGCTGAGCTAGTTTTCTGATGCTATCTTATCAAACTCCCCTCATTATCTACCTACCCCAGCACATGGCATTCCTCTCATTCAATGCCAACCTGATTCTCCCACCCATCATGGCTGGTAATAGTTCCCATCGCCTGGCTGGCCCAGGTATTCCATGATCCCTGGTGCAGGTGCTATCTTTAAAAGGCCAATGGGCACACAGTTGACGTTTCTCAGTCCAGAGCCACCCTGCACGGTTTACCCCAAGCCTGGCAGATAAGGGGCAAACGCACCAAGATTTGTTGAAAGGGGCACAGAGGTCCTGATAGATGGGGTCGTACAGAGAAGGACCATTCTCTTTCCAGAGGAGTCCACACCACCAGACCCATCGAGCATGGTCTGAGCTCACCACCCAGCTCAGTGCAGTATCTGCAGTCTGAAGAAATGTCCAGCAGTTCAGGACAGGCATCAGTAACCTACCCCGCTCTGTCAGGATAAGCGTCACCGTATTCTCTCTGCTCCCTCTGTCTCCCTTTCTCTCGCGCCTCTGCTTCTACCCTACACTGAAAACACTGCATGGATTCTACACTGTTGAGTGGCTCACTCCAGCCACTTCAAAATTCCCCCCGCCCGCCACCTGCACCACCACTTACAGCAGGACCAGCCACTTTCACCCTCACTCCCTCCCTCCCTTTCTCTCATTCCAGGAGAAACAGACTGGAAAAGGACAGAAAGTGCCAAGCCGGGTGTTGGAGTGCCCGACATCAGTTCTATCCACCCCTGCCACTGCCATGCAGAGAGTTGCCTGGTACGAGCCGGAGAGAACCAGTATATGACCCGTGTGGAGATTCCGAAACATCCCCGTCCCACCAACCGAGTAAGGAGCAATGTTCAGTGAAGGGTAATTCTCACTTTAAACCCACTGTCAGTTCTATTTCCACCTGGCATAGCTTAGAAACCGTGTCCCTGATGCCATCTCCCTTTTATATCGAGCCGGTACAAATGGATTCCCCGTGGTCTCGTTGGGCAGGAGGGTGGGCTCACAACACATCGTCTCCACCAGCTCCCAGGAAGGGAGCACGGAGTCTCCCTCCTACACCTCCTCCTTCAGACAGCTCAGATACTGAAGCTAATCTATGATAGTCACTGCTCTCCCCACTTGTCCTGACATCTTCAATAATACAGCCTTGAAACTGTCATAGAGTCGCAGTCCCCATGGAACAACTGAAATACTGCCACACTCACTACAGTGAGAAAATACCGATATACTCTTACAGAGTGAGTGAAATAATGAAACGCTGTCAACGGAACAACAGAAATCCTGACACATACCAGAAGGAGGGAGTGAAATATTGACAAACCACAGAGCAAGAGAAATCCTGACAGGCTCCCCTTATCTGTGTAAATATTGGTGTATTTGTGTGTCTATCTGTGTGTCTCTGTGGTGTTTGAAGTGATGCTGGTCTCCACACGCCATTGCACAGGCAATGGCAGAGGATGAGAACCGTCAGGGATTTATTTATTCAGAGAGGGACTGGGAGGGCGGGAGCTCACGACACCATCCAAAATAATCTCATATTTATGTACTTAGCTAAATGTCTTTTTAAAGTTGTAACTGCATCCACTCCCACCACTTCCTCTGGAAGTTCATTGCACACAAACGACTCTCTGTGGAAAATAATTACCCCTCATGTCTTTTTAAAATCTTTACTCCTCTAAACTTAAAATACTCTCGTAGTCTTGAAATCATTCACCCTAGGGAAATACATCTGTCATTCAACTTATCTGACCCTTCATGATTTTATAAACCTCTATAAAGTCACCCCTTAATCTCCAACGCTCCAGTGAAAAAGTCCCAGCCTATCCAGCGTCTCCTTATAACTCAAACTATTCATTCCTAGCAACATCTTCGGAAATGTCTTCTGAAGCCTCTCCAGCTTAATATTATCCTTCCTATACCAGTGCCACCATAACTGGTTACAGTACTCCAGAAGAGGCTTCACCAACGTCCTGTACAATCTCAACATGACGTCTGGACTCATAAACTCAAAGGTCTGAGCAATGAAGGCAGCGTACTAAATGCCTTCTTAACTACCCTGCCTATTTGTGTCTCTGTTCTAAACACAACCAAAGGCCCTACTTTTAAAACTCCCGCCCTCATATGTCTTACCAAAATGCAATACCTTGCATTTACCCAAATTAAACACCATCTGCCACATCACAGCCCAGTGGGTGATACTCCACTTTATTTTCCCCAAAGATCCTGAGCTTGGTTTGCCTTGTATAGGCAGGACGAGGAGGGAGGATTGTAGACCAGCCAGTGGTGAGGAGACACCGGAATATAATTTGTTGCTTTAATGGCTTTAGGAAGAAGGCATTCACACGTTAGAGGCGAGAAATAGTGATATGCAATACGGTCTTTTGGGACCAGAAATTATGCTCTTCCGTTGTCTCTCGTTTTCAGTAATAATATCTATTTGAGATCCTTCATAGCGCAGTGTGTGTCTGCAGGATTTCATTCACTAACGTAGCAATCTACAGATAATAGCCATTAAACTGGAAATCATAGCCATGTAATTAAAGATGTCGATAGTTTATCTCGATGGCAGAGCATATGCACTCAACATCCTATAGTTGGTGCAAATACCTTGTATTTGTTTAACAATAAACAAATGTTCCCTGTGTAAATCAGTAAAATTAACCAGAATTTAAGAAATCCAAACTTAGCTGAATGCTGGCACTTAAAAAGTGACCCAAATTCTGGGCATGGTTTAGGTCTTGTGCAGTGGGTAGCGCCCATGCCACTGAGGCAGAGCACTGGATTTGATTCCCACCCCTGAACCTGTGGTAATGTCCCCAGCTCTGGAACCGAAGTTCTGGATTCAAGTCCTGCCTGTTTCAGAGGTGTGTCACAGCATGTCAGAACAGGTTGATGAGCAAAAATACAGGAGAATAATGTTGCAGATTCAGGGGCTATTGCAGTGCGGTCTAGATTCAAATCCCACAGAGGTGTTTCAGAATACATCTGAACAAGTTGATTAAAATTATTTTAGAATTGTGACTTGATCGAAGAGGAAGAGGCATCAGTTTTGAATTTCAGGATTTAGGCCCGGGATGACATTCATGTTGATTGGAGTAAAATTTGCACCTTACAGATGTTTGTAAAATCATGAAGGATATGGGCAGGGTGAATAGTCAAGATCTTTTTGCCAGAGTAGGGGAGTCCAAAATTAGAAGGCATAGGTTTAAGGTGAGAGGGGAAAAAATTAAAAAGGACCTAAGAGGCAACCTTTTCACGCGGAGGATGATGCGTGTATGGAACGAAGTGCCAGAGGAAGTAGTGGAGGCAATTAAAAATAAAATTTAAAAGGAATCTGGGTGGGTATATGAATAGGAAGGGTTTAGAGGGATATGGGCCAAATGCTGGCAAATGGGACTAGATTAATTGGCTATCTGGTCGACATGGACAAGTTGGACTGAATGGTTTGTTCCCACGCTGTACATCTTTATGATTAATTCATCCAATTGACCAAGATCTCTTTGTAATCTTAGGTAAACCTTCTCTCCTGTCCACTATAAAACCAATCTTGGTATCATCCGCAAACTTGCTGATTGTACCTTCTATAATTCACACCAAAATCACTTTTGTAAATGACAAGCAAATATAGATCCAGCACCGATCTCTGTGGATCACCGCTGGTCATAAGCTTCCAGTCTGAGAAACAACCCTCCACAATCACCCTGTCTCCTCCCATTAAGCAGAAATACACAGAAACACACACACACAGGCATATAGGGACACAGACACAATTGTGTCTTTAAGACAGGGATAGATAAGTTTTGATTAATAACGGGATCAAGGGTTACGTTGAGAAGGCAGTAGAATTGTGTTGAGAAACATGTCAGGCGTGATCGAACAGCAGAGCAGACTGCTCCAGTGTCTTATGCTCAATGGTCTTAAGGTATCACGATAGCAGTGGAGGCTGAGATTGATAAACATTTTACTGAACAGAGTCAATGGGAATGTGGGATAGGTTTGAGGGGCTGAATGGTCACATATGCTCCTATTTGTTGTGCACTTTAAAGACGACGTGACTTGCTGTGAGGTTAAAACACTTTAAGGAGTCTCCTAATTAAGATTGAGATCAGGATACTGCTTTTCCTATAATATTGTGCTGTCTGTAGTGTTGTCGTTCCCAGGGAACATTGAAGACTCGGTTATTGAAGATATTCAATGCTGACCTCAACCGATCTTTGATGATCAGCAGAGTCAATATTTATTGGTAATGAACAGGAAAAGGGGTGTTCAGCCAAAAACAGATCAGCCATGATCTTTCTAAGTTGAGCAGCAGGCTTGAAGTGTCCAAATGGCCAACTGCAGGTCCTATCTGATGTGTTGTTATCTCACTCCACCCCTTGAAAATGTTACAAAGGTAAAGGAAGACCCATTCAGCCAGCCAGGATTATGACAGATGGGAGGAGACCATTCTGACCCTCGAAGGAGTTACATAGGAATAGAATGAAGTATTCAGTCATAGATTCATTGAGATATACAGCATCGAAACAGACCATATGGTCCAACTCAACCACGATGTTCAGATATCCTGAATAAATCTAGCCCCATTTTTCAGTATTTGGCCCATACCCCTCTCAACCCTCCCTATTCATATACCCATCCAGATGCCTTTTAAATGTTGTAATTGTACCAGTCTCCAGCACTTCCTCTGGCAACTCATTCCATACACGCACCACTCTCTGCATGAAAATGTTGCCCTTTAGGTCGCTTTTAAATATTTCCCCCCTCACCTTAACCTATGTCCTCTCGTTTTGGACTCACCCACCCCGGGGAAAAGACCTTGATTCTTTACCCTGATTTACCATGATTATATAAACCTCTACAAGGTCACCCCTCAAAGACAATTGTTTATTTTATTGTGTAGTGACTGCAGCAATTTTTTCACACAGCAGCCACAGCCAGAAATGACATTAATCATTAAGATTATCTGTATTGGTGGTACTGTTAAAGGAACAAAAGTAAACCAGGCTAATAGGAAATCTCCCCTCTTCCTCAATACGTGTCCAGGGAAAATTGAGCACCGCATTAAGAGGGCAGACAAGATTTATTGCCGCATTTGAAGGACAGCATTTTTGACCGTGCAGCATTCTACTCAAGTGTTAGTCTATATTCTGTACTTGTCTTTTAATCTCTCCAGGATCAGGATCATTGACAGTTCTATCTCTGCCTGATGATCTGAAAACAAATGGCCCTAACAGTGTATTGCTGAGATCAGATACACCTCGACAACCAGCTACACACCACAGGAGGAGGCCATTGAACCTTTCTAGGCTGCTACACAGGAGCAGGGAGCCCTGGTTCACTAAAATTAAATACAGAGCAGAAATAACGACTTGCTTTTACATTGGAAAGCTGTACCTAATGGAATTCCTCAGGGACCAGTGTGAGGTCAACAATTTATGATCTAGATTAATGATTTGGATGAAGGGCTGATTGGATTAGAGCTTAATTTGCAAGTACACCAGGACAGTCATCCAATAAGATGTCAAGTGGAAGCACAGCATCTATAACGAGGTATAGACAACAGGATGTTAGTGTGCAAACCTTCGGCAAAGAAAATAAAACAGTAAAATGTGGGTTATGGGAAGATTTTGTTTTGCAGAAAGGATAAAACAACAGTTAATCATATGACTGGAGAGAAAATGCAGAGCTCGGTGCTACAGAGGGATTTGTGTGTCCTGGTAAATGAATCACAGAAAGTTAGTTAGAAGATGCAGCAAGTGAATTGGAAAGTAAATGGAATGATGTTGTTTCTTGCAAAGACTGTCAGGTATGATCTTAGGGATGTTTTACTGAATCTGTACAGGGCATTGCTGAGACCACATCTGATGCGCTGTGTGTAGTTATGAAACCCTAAACTGGAAAGAAAAGTCCACTGCCTTCAAAACTTTTCAAAGATGTTTCTCTTGACTCAGTCCTGGGATGAATGCATTATGTTATGGAGGATTATCAGTTTAAGCCAGAGAATGAGAGATGTTCTTATTGGCCATGTAAGTTCTTGAGGAGAGTGTAGCTGGTGAATACCTGATAGATATTTCCTCTTGTATGGGAGAACATAACTGGAGAATAATTTAAAAATAAGACAAGTTCTGAGCAATGTTCGCT
>NW_025977670.1:0-6865 GCF_021869965.1 Rhincodon typus | reverse complement strand
ATCAGTTCATAGTCTGGAAACAGGCAGGATGCAGGTGCTTTCCTATCTGTCTGTCACTATAACTGATCCCCACTCGGAGACCCCAAGTGGGACAACATTCCTGTTGCTGGCCTGCTGGCCAATGCAGTAACTTACCTTTTCATCAGTCCGGCTTGAATCAGAAGCTGAGCCAGGTCCTGACTAACTGCTGCACTGGGGGAGCCCACCATGAAATGGAGAACCACCTGCAACGACAGTCATAGAGTCATACAGCACAGAGACAGATCCTTCGGCCCAACCACTCCATGCTGACCGTCATCCCAAACCCAGCTAGTCACTCCTGGCCCATATCCCTCCAAACCTTTTCTATTCGTGCACTTATCCAAATGTCTTTTACACGCTGTCACTGTGTCCACATCCACCACTTCCTCTGGAAGTTCATTCCAGAGACAAACCAATCCCTGTGTGAAAAAATTCTCTCTCGTGTTTTTTTAAAACGTTCTCCTCTCACGTTAAAAATATGCCCCCCGCCATCTTAAAATTCCCCACCGTGGTGAAAAGGCACATGCCATTAACTCTATCTGTACCCCTCATGATTTCGTAAACCTCAATACGGTCACCCCTCAACCTCCTATGCTCCAGTGAATAAATTCCAGCCTCTCCCTCATAACTCAAACCTTTTATTTCAGAGAGCCAACAACTGCGAGAGTCAATAAGGACCCAGCCACCTCTGTCCACACTTTCCCACAGACTCACCCTGGTCTTCGGAGTGCAATGTACCGCCTATCTCTAGTCACCCAAGGTCATAGAATCCTGACAGTGCGGAAGCACGATATTCGGCCCATCGAGTCCATGCCGACCCTCTGAAGAGCACCCCACTACCCCAACCCCTTGCATTTACTATGGCTAACCCACCTAGCCTGCACATCTCTGCACACTATGGGGCAATTTAGCTTGGCTGCATCTTTGTGCGATTATGGGAGGAAACCGGAGCACCCGGAGAAAACTCACGCAGACACGGGGAGAATGTGCAAACTCCACACAGACAGTCGCCCGAGGCTGGGATCGAACCCGGGACCCTGGCACCGAGAGGCAGCAGTGCTGACCACTGAGCCACCGTGCCTCCCATTTGCGTTTTGGTGTTTAATTTTGATTGATAATGCTGGTGAAGTGCTTTGGCAGGTTTTGCGGTGCAAAAATAGTGTCAAAAAGAGATGCAAATTGCAGTCAGATCCTTGAATGCACTGACAAATGAGGACAGATACATTTACAGCTTCCAGATAAAAGCCATTCGATCCATCATGACAGTGCCAGCCTCTTTCAAAGATGCTGTCAAATTTGTCCTTCTCCCAAATTCTCTTCAAATTTTGTCCCCGCAGTTTTTATTCAACTCCTTTTTTTGAGAGTTAGCATGGGATCTGTTTTCATTGGTCTTTTCGGGTGTCGCATTCCAGGTCGGAATTATGTGGAGATGCCAGTGTTAGACTGGGGTGGACGAGATCAAAGATCGCACAACACCAGGTTATAGCCCAATAGGTTGATTTGAAAACGCAAGCTTTCTGAGCTCAGCTCCCGAGGTATAACCTGGTGCCTCGTGTGATTTTTCTTTAGACCGTTAAAAACATTAGAGGAAGCAACGTCCTCGTGTCAGCTGGGCTCAGTGGGCACAGCACTCCCACGGGCTGAATCCAGAGGCCCGAGACAGAGACTGTGATTTCACGGCAGTAGAAGGAACACTGTACAGTCAGATGACAGGCCAAACCATCATCTCCCTGTTCCCTTAAAGTCAAACTGTTCCTTTTTGCCTCTCCCGGAGATACCCAGTATCAATGCCAATTTGTCCCCAGCACCAGGCAAGCTGGTCACTTACTGAAAAATAAACAGAACATGCTGTAGAAACCCGGTAGGTCTGGCAGCGTCAGGGGATGGATAGAAACAGGAGTTAAGGCTCGGAGTCCTGTATTATTCTCCTGCACAGAATAGATATTGCAGAGTTTTGAGAGGTTTCAAAGTGGAGCGTGGCCACATAAATGTAACAGCTCTCGAGTACTCACACTGCTTGTAAGGTACTTCCCTCCCTCCCCCCTCCCCCAGTCAAGGTCACTTTGAGGGAGGGGGTTGCCGAAGGGGAAAGAGGGTCAACGTGCAATTTAAAGCTCCCCATTATATGAGATGATTCAGCTTTATCTACTCATTCACTGAAGTTCCTCATCAAAAGAGGGTGAGAAGCATTTGAAAGCAATGTGGATAATTATGAGTTGGCATAGACACGATTGGGCCAAATGGTTTCCCACGATGTTTTCATGGTACAAAATTATAAGAGGCACAGATAGACTGAATGGTGGTAGAAATGTCAATTACGAGGAGATGTAGGTTGAAGGTAAAAGGAGGCAAGTTTAAGGGGGATGTGAGAGGTAAGTTTTTTTTTTAAACAGAGTGCCTGGAATGTGCAGATTGAGATGAGTTTTAAGGACAGTTTTTCGTGCTGTATTGCTCTTTGTCCCATTCCCATTTATAGCATCCAGCACGAAGAATTCCCAGTATAACTTTTATCAATTTGGTCTCCCACTTTAAAGAGTCTCTGAGCCCCGCAAGGCGTCTGCTCCCCCTTTGCCATTTAAAGTCATGACGTTAATGACTCTCCTCTAACAGCCACGCTGCCAGTTCACTTCTTGACTGATGCTCTCAGCTATCACCTTGAATTGCTCCTGCAGCCAGTAGCAGTCCTGGTGTTACACACACCCAAGGATGCAATCTATAACATCACTGCTGGGCGCCTTTTCAATGTTTTTAATTAGATTCTCAGCGACATCCTCCCCACTCTATTCGTAACCCCCCAGCTGGGTAGACAGCACTCCTGACCCCAGGGGTCAAAGTCTCACGTGTTCCAGAAGCACTAGGGAACAAAATCCACAAGGAAAAGCAATACACTGCAGAAGCTGGAAATCTGAAATAAGGACCAGACAGGCAGACAGACAGGTCTGCGTGGAGAGAGACACTCGATGTTTCGAGTTGGAACGCAACTCCACTCCAGAACTGCTGACAAAGGACCCACAGACTGACCCTCCCGGTATCGACGGAGTCCCGCACTGTCAGAGACGCCGTCCTGCAGCACCGGGGGTGGGGTCTCAGATCCTGCGTGGAATAGACGTCCCATTCAGCACTCACTCTGTCACATAGAAACATAGGTGCAGGAGTTGGCATTCGGCCCCTTGAGACAGCACCACCATTCAATATGGCCATGCAATCTCAGTATCCCATTCCCACCCTCCTCGATCCCTTTAGCCACAAGGGCCACGTCCAGCTCCCTCCTGAGCATATCTAACAAACTGTCTCCAACAGCTTCCTGTGGGAGAGAATTTCACAGGTTCACAACTCTCTGGGTGAAGAAATTCTTCCTCATCTCATCCCTGAATGGCTTACACCTTGTTCTTAGACTGTGACCCCTAGTTCTGGACTTCCTCAACATCGGGAACATTCTTCCCACATCTAGCCTGTCCAGTCCCATCAGCATTTTATATGTTTCTATGAGATCCCCCCTCAACCCCCAAACCTCATCCTTCTAAATTCCAGCGAGTACAAGCCCGGTCGATCCAGTCTTTTCTCATACGTCAGTCCTGCCATCCCGGGAATCTGCGCTGGACTCCCTCGATAGCAAGAATGTCCCTCCTCAGACTAGGGGACCAAAACTGCACACAATACTCCAGATGTGGCCTCACCAATGCCCTGTATAAGTGCGGCAAGGCGTCCCTGGTCCTGTAATCAATCTGGTTTCGGCAGGAGAGATCTCAAACTCTTCCGCCTTTCAAGTTCCAACAGGGGCTTCCCTCGCTCTACACAGCTTCCAAGAGACAGGCCCGGTCTTTCCTCAATCTCTCACTCCTCACCCAGTGGTCACAGTGGCAAGGCATGCGTGCGCATCACAAATTCAAGGCCTGCGTTTTTGTCAGTCGCTATAATCAAACCGTTATCTTCACCACCGCCCCCCACCCACCTCCACCCGACTCTTGCGCACACTCTCCGCAGGCTGGGCGCATATACACTTTACGTCAGGCAACGTGGAGTGAGGTGGGGGGGCGCCTCTCAGATCAGGAGGGCAGGGCGATCGCAACGAAAGACAAAACAGGTTAAAGAGAGAGAGAGAGAGAGAGTGTCGTTACTGACATCCCATCCCCGAGTCACCCCATGGTGTCAGGGAGGACAGCACTGAGCAATCCAGCCGGTCCCGCTTCCCCCACACCAGCCCTGCGGCCTGTTTACCGTCTGCCCATTGCTATCCCTGGCAGATCCCCATCTTCCGCTACCCTCGTCGGCACTGAGTCTTCACCTGCAGGGGCAAAGCTTTTTCCTCATATCCCCTTCCATCTGTAGACCCCTTCCCCACCAACCTTGGTCTTCGTACCATATACAAAGAGGTCAGCTGTGTCAATCTGATTGGAACAGAGATGGGAGCTGGGATGTTATGGGTCAGCATGGCAAAGCCTCTTGAACCCGCTGAGCAAGATGGCAGGGTGCAGGCATCAATTCCATATTCTGGAAGACAACGAGTTTGGGGAGTGATGGTGTGGATGCGACCTGCAGCAAAGGCACTGACCGAGATCACTTGGAGCACAGCATGCGTGCAGAGTACCTTGTAACGCTGTTTACAGCCATCACTATTTTTGTTTTGTTACCCCAGCTAAGCAAAACGGCTCCGTGGCTAAGTTTTAACGAGCTCTGGTCCCAAACTGCACAGCAACGTGCTCATGTGGCAACGTCACTGAGCAAAGCAGTTGGCTGTGGACAATTGGGTGAACACAACATAGCCACAGCCCTTTTGCTAGGCACCCCTATCCCCTGGCTTCCCCTTCCCTTACCCCCACCCCAACCCCTGCCCTGCAACACCCAACACTATCTGCCTTCCATCCCAGGGCTCCTTATGGAACAGGAATCAAGAGCGAAGCCAGATCAGGCTCATCACAGAGTTGACCACCAGAACCTAAAAGCTACCACTCAGCCAATTTAACTTCCCGCTCAGCTTTTGTGAGATTAGAAACTTCAGAACTTTAATAACAGTTCAGTGATCGAATGAATAAACAGAAGACACACAGTTAAACACGGAAAGCAGCAGCAATAATTCTGTCTGGAACAAACTATTGACGACAAGGACAAACTTCTACAAGAATTGAAAGCAATTAGCCATGGCTGGGAAAAGAGGGAGTTGATGCTGCGGAAAACAAAATTGCTTTGACACCCGCTTGATGCCGCAAGGAGAACTGACTGCCCTTCAAAAGAATTTTAGGAGTTAATCGCAGGCGAGCGGTGTTCTTCAGACGGTTGACGCCAAAGAAGACAAGGAACAAAGAAGCTATTTCTGTTATGAAGGCAAGCTGCAGACTTGCAAATATTGAGGATGAAAGAATTTAAAGATTCATCAAATAATATCACATCACAGGGCCTGAAGGACGAGAATCTGTACAAGGATCCAACACCAGAGCCCTGCGTTAGCAGAATGTCAAAGAACAACACTGCACAAGTATCAAATCCTGGACCTATCCAGAGACAGATGCTGTTGGTCAATTACAGCCAAATGCCACCGTTAACCGGGTAAAGACTAAATCGAGTGTGAGGCTTAACTTGCTTACTCGAGGGGTATTATTTTGATTGCTACATGCAATAATGTTTAAATCATTGTTTCAGCCAACTTAAAGATCACTTGTGGTGATTTATCCACAATTCCTTTGACCATTTGGCTACCGAGCTGGCCAATCAGGGAAGATTAAGATACGGGATTAAGCTGCTCAGTTGCTGACACATGAACTAAAGGTGACGCTTCGTGGGGGGAAAGTTTTGTTTCAACAACAAACGGAAGTGGGAGTAGCTGGCACCCACAGCATTCCTTGATTCATCCAAATGCAGATTTTCAACAATCTTTCAAACTGGCCAGTTCGGTTACAGCTTTATGAATATCAGGGGCTCCAGTTATATTTCCTGACGTGAAACTCTTTCTGGGTTACCGCATTAATTGCGAACACTCGGAGGCCTCCGAAAACCCGGAGATGGGGGTCTGACGTCCCGCTCGGATCCACAGCAAGACGGGTTAAGTTAGCAGCTGAGCTCGCTGCTCCCATGACACTGACAATCCAGGCTTATGCAGAAGCAGCCAATGTGCTCACAAGTCAATTAGTAAAGAAGCAGCTCATTATCCCTGGCTTTCCTCAGATAGCTCAAAACCGAGCAGGATTTCACAACCTCTCTCTTTGACGTTGTGATGAAGTTGTTGGCAATCTTTTTCCTTTTGTTTTTAAAATGTTGAGAAGAAAGAGGCGGAGAGCGCGAATGACAACAGCACCCGAACCTTTGATTTAAAACGAGAAACAAGTGCCACGGCACAAAATATTGGTGCACATTTTAGCTGGAAGTGCCTGCTCCCTGAGGTTCCAAGCATCACAAGTGTTCAACATCAGTCAATTCCACATGATATTGGGAAACAGCTGTGCACTGCAAAGGTTGTGGGCCCTGGCAACTTTTCAGCCATATTGCCGAGGACTCGTGCTCCAGAAGAAGCAGCTCCCAGCTAAGCCAAGATGTTCTACAGTTGAGCTGCAATACTGGCATCCACACGACAAATGTGGGAAAGCTGCCCACGTACGTCCTGCACGTAAAAAGGCTGGGAAAATCCAACTCGGCCAATTACTGCCCCAAACACCACTTTTGAGTGTCAAGTGAAGTGATGGAAGAGGCTATCAAGCAGCACTTGTTCAGCAATAACCTGCTCACTGATGATAAAATGAAGAACTGCGAGCGTTGGAGATCTTAAACACACACAAGAAGGGCCTAACGAAAGGCTCACTGGACTTGAAATGTTAGCTCCGTTTTCTGTCTCCACAGATGCCGTTGCACCTGC
>NW_025977669.1:5465-6865 GCF_021869965.1 Rhincodon typus | reverse complement strand
GGAAAAACTGCTCTATGTCCAAGCGTGAGCGGTATTCGTTGATCTGTGGGTGGAGGGGGACAAAGGTGAGCCCTTTGCTGAGGACTGACCATTCATGTTCATCCAGCCCTGCACCTTGTTGTCTCGGATTCTCCAGCATCTGCAGTTCCTACTATCTCTGAGCATATTCTGGAAGTTCTTTCGACTGAAGATTGTGAGAAGACGTAACATGTTGAACATGTTGAACCCGTCTTGTGTCATGCAAATCAAAAAACAAATGAAATCTCCTGTGGATCTTGTGCTGGACTGGAGACATGATATGGATGAAAAGAAAGGTAGCTCTGGATAAAAGACATGTTTGTGTTTCACTCTTCTAGGAATATACACAAGAAAGAAGGTGAGTAACCAATCCCGGTCTCTACTAATTTTCTTGAGGGTTTGTATTACTGTGCTAAAGCATGCTGTGAAGAGACACAGCTGAGAACTGCCACTAGACACTGCTGTATGTGTAAATCTATTTGCTAAAATCAAGAGGTAGGCAAAGTCACTATTGAAGGGAACCAAACAACTCCTTTCAGCTAACTTGGGGAGGCAATGGCCGAGTGGTATTATCACAGACTGTTAATCCAGAGACACGGGGAATGTCCAAATGGGCACGGTGGCCCAGTGGTTAGCACTGCTGCCTCACAGCTCCAGGGACCCAGGTTTGCTTCCACCCTCAGGTGGCTGTCTGTGTGGATTTTGCACATTCTCCCCGTGTCTGCGTGGGTTTCCTCCGGATGCTCGGTTTCCTCCCACAGAGATGTGCAGGTTAGGTGGATTGGCCATGGGAAATGCACAGGGAGTGTGTCTGGGTCGGATGCTCTTTGGAGGATCGGTGTGGACCCAATGGGCCAAATGGCCTGCTTCTGCATTTCAGGGATTCTATGATTCTAAATGCGGAATGAAGAATCTCCAAACAACCTCTCAACTGCCGAAGGCAGCACTGTTGTAATCAACCACAAAGTTTCATAACATATTGATCACAGACAAGCGAAAGACTGATTCAGATGTTTCGTCTTGTTTGCTTGTACTTTTTGGACTTATCTCTCATTTCTGTGTGTCTGTGTGTGTGTGTCTGTGTGTTTATCTGTGTGTGTGGCTGTGTGTATGTGTCTGTGTGTTTATCTGTGTGTGTGGCCATGTGTATGTGTCTGTGTGTGTGTGTGTGTGTCTATCTGTGTGTGTGTGTGTGTGTGTCTGTGTGTATATGTGTGTGTGTGTCTATCTATGTGTGTGGCTGTGTGTCTGTGTGTGTGTGTGTGTGTCTGTGTGTATATGTGTGTGTGTCTATCTATGTGTGTGGCTGTGTGTCTGTGTGTGTCCGTGTGTCTCTGTGTGTGTGTGTGTGTGTGTGTGTGTGTGTGTGTGTGTGTGTGTGT
>NW_025977669.1:0-5455 GCF_021869965.1 Rhincodon typus | reverse complement strand
TGTGTGTGTGTGTGTGTGTGTGTGTGTGTGTGTGTGTGTGTGTGTGTCGACTTTTATTACCTTTTCTTGTTCTTAATGATTCATAAATTCATTCTTCCTTTAACTCAAGAAAGCTTGGTGAAATGTGTTCCTTTTAAAACAGAAATATACTTGGAAAAAGAATCCAAGGAAGTATCCTTCTTAAATTAATCCTCTTGCAATCGACTGAGGGAGGGTTTGAGTAAAGAGAGAGATCTAGTCCACCCCTCCTCACTAGTGTGCTGCTGACTGTTGTCAGACACAATTTGTTGAGGTACACTGAATATAATGAATATGATAATCAATTATGGAATCCTACAGTATAGAAGAGGGCCCTTAGCCCGTCAACACTGTAATGCTAAAAAAAGCATGTCTACCTACTCTTGTCCAAATTTCCCATATTAGCCCCTTAGTTTTGAATGTTATTACTCTTCAAGTGCTCATCCAAGTACTTTTTAAAAGCTGTGAGGTTCAATCACCTTCCCAGGCCATGTGTTCTAGACCTCTACTACACTCTGAGTAAAAATATCTTTTCTTGACTCCCTTCTTAACCTCCTACCTTTCACTAATAGAAAGGCTGCTTTATATTCACTCTGTCCATGCCCCTCATAATCTTACACACCTCTACTAGGTGCCCTGTCAACCTTCTCTGCTCCAAAGAAAATAACACGAGCTTATCCAGTCTTCCTTGCTGAAATGCTCCATTCCAGGCAACATGCTGGTGAATCTCCTCTGCACCCCACTCAGTGCAATCACATCCTTCTTAGTACAGTGACCAGAACTGCACACTGTACTCCAGCTGCGGACGAATCAGGGTTCTGTAGAGCTTCAACATAACCTCCCTGCACTTATAAGCTATGACACAATTGATAAAAGCAAGCATCCCATATGCCTTCTTAACCACTCTATTAACCTGTCCTGCTACCTACAGGGTTCTGTGGACAAACATTCCAAGATCACTCTGTTCCTCTGAGCTTTCGAGTATTCTGCCATTGATTGAGTACTCCATTGTGTTGTTCCTTCTTCCAAAGTACATCACCTCATATTTATCTGGGTTAAATCCCATCTGCTACTCATCTGTCCATCTAACCAATCAGTCTATATCCTCCTGTAACCTAATACCTTCTTCGGCACTGTCAACAACCTAGCCAATCTTTGTGTCATCCACAAACATAAGTACTATCATCCCGTCACATTCTTGTCTACATCATTTATGAATATCACAAACAAAGAGGAGCCAATGTTGATCCCTGTGGTACACCAATGCACACTGTGCTCCAATCACACAAATAGCTTTCTACCACCAACCTCTGTCTCCTGTCATTAAATCAATTTTAGATCCAACTTGTCAAGTTATCCTGGACTCCACAAATTTTATCTTCTTTATCAGGCTTCCATGTGGGGCCTTGTCAAAGGCCTTGCTGAAATCCATGTAAACTAAATCAACTGCTCTACCCTCTTCTACACACTTGGTCACCTCTGCAAAAAATTCAACCAGGTTATTAGGCATGACCTCCCTCTGACAAAGCCATGTTGACTATCCCCGATCAAATCCTTGCCTCTCTAAATGGAGACTAATTTTCTGCTTCACTATATTCTCCAATAGTTTCCTTACCACTGATGTTAGACTGATCTATAATTCTCTGGTTTACCTCTATGACTTTTCTTGTAAAGTAGAAGCACATTAGCTACCCTCCAGTCCTCTGGCATTTTCCCTGTAGCCCGAGACAATTTAAAGATTTGGTCCCTATAACTTCCCAGAGGCCTGAACACAAGTACAAATCAGGCTCAGGAACAGCTTCTTTCTGGCCATTATCAGATTGTTGAATGGACTCTGGCCTCAAATAATCTAACCTGTAGTGTAGCCTGTATGCCTCTAAGTCTTTCTGATGTGTACATCCTTTGCTTGCAGTGGTCTGCCTATACCGCTCATAAACAAAGCTTTTCACTGTATTTCAGTACACATGACAATAAAATCAATCAATCAGTCAATCAAAACTGCAGCCTGGGATACAACTCATCTGGACCTAGGAGTTTGTTCACTTTTCCAGTTGTCTACAATGTGTCGACTATCATTGCAATAGCGATTTAATTTGTTTCACAAAAAGAAATTTGGTGAAAATGTGAACAAAATTACAAGGTTGATGGTAGGAATGTCTTCCAGTTCACCAATAATATCTACTTATCAGTTTGTTCTCAGTGGGATCGGATGCTGACAAAGAGCATTGGAGATGGCCATTGAGGAAGCTGACTTGTATTGTACTTCTAAATCATACCGTCATATCTTCACAAGTAAATGTAGTTGCAGAATCTGAAGGTTTTTGACAGATCATTTCTAAGGGGTTGTGGCCTGTGTGAACAATTAAATGCTTACCAATTAGTTATGTATGAGACTCTTGTGTCCAGCAAATGATAGCCAGGGTCTCTCTTTCATTGTTGGAGTAGTTAGCCTGAGCTATTGTTAGGTCTTGAGAACGAAATCCAGTCTTTCTGGGATGCATTTGTTTCCTATGTGGTCATGTCGACAGAATCATAATTTTGAAGTACACATGGACTGCATTTTTGAGAGATTGACAAACATGCTGGTGATTTTCCCACCAAGTGAATGGTATGTTTTTGCAGAAGGGATCTCGAAAAAGAGATTGAGCTTGGAAAAATGCTTGGTACCTGACAACTTGTGATTCAGGTCTTAAAGGAATCTTCTGTGAAGATCTGATTTGGATGTTGATTTCGATAAAGAAAATGGTGGATCAATGACAGCTGGACACAGGTAAGCCTTTATAATGTACAAAACCGATATTTTTCTCCTGTTTTAAACAGTGTTTTCTTCAACGAGTGCTTCGAAGCTGTCCTTTCAGGAACATTCGAAAGATTTTTTTAGATGTAATCAGCAGTCTCTTTTGTTTGTTTTTTCCTCTTTTTACACAGAGAGTTAGAATACTCTGAAGAAGGGTGACTGGAACCAAAATGTTAGCTCTGATTGCTCTCTGCAGAGATTTTTCAACAATTCTGTTTTTGTTTGAAGTAGAATACTCATAGAATCCCTACAGTGTGGAAACAGGCCCTTCAGCCCAACAAGTCTACACTGACCCTTGGAGAATCCCACCCAGACCCATCCTCCTATAACCCACTTAATCTACACATACCTGAACACTACAGGCAATTTAGCCTGGCCAATCCACCTCACCTGCACATCTTTGGACTGCGGAAGGAAACCAGAGTGCCCAGAGGAAACCCACGCAGACATGGGGAGAATGTGCAAACTCCACACAGACAGTCACCCGAGGGTGGAATCGAACACAGGTCCCTGGCGCTGTGAGGCAGCAGTGCTAACCACTGAGCCACCGTGCCGCCCCAGTACGCTCTCTTGTGCTTCAGTACAGGTTTATGGGCTTTAGTTTTAGTGGTATTTGTTAAGTTCAGCTCTGAACTTGGACATGTTGATGGATGACTCTTAGAGAAAAAAATAATTTCTCACAATTGTGATATTGCTGTTACGTTTTCCACTTATGGCCACTAGCTACCTGTCATGACTAGCCGTTAGTAACTTTTAGTACCCATGTGTTGTCAGCATTTTTTATGTGTTCGTCCGCAAAACATATACCCCACACATTTTGGCTCTTTGTGAGTTAGTTATCTGAAATTTATTTACAAGACTAACAATGATACAATACCATAGATGTACACACATAGTCTGGGTTATTTGGTTACTGATCCCACTGTACATTATGCAGAGACAACTGACTGACTGACTACAGTGACTACATTACACAGAAAGAGTAACTGAGGGTGAACTGGGTAATTGGACACCAGAATGCCACATGATGTGATGTTGTGTAACTGTCTCAGAGGCATAGGACTGTCCAACAATAATCTAATCCAAACAAACAAGGCTCCGAAGGGCCTGGGTGGGAAATCTAGAACATAGGAGCATTGCTATAAAGAGACAATCATTTAGAACTGAGACAAAGAGAAGTGTTCTCACTTGGAGGATTGTGCATCTTTGAAATTGTTCACCCCTCAGAGCTTGGAAGTTCTATTAAGTATGTATAAAGTCGAGGTAGACGTAGTTTTGCTAAGGATGTTTCGAGTCAGTGACCAAATTGAGTTAAGGCTGATGGTTAACCATGATTATAGGAACCGGTGGAGCAGGTTTGAGGGTTGTATGTTGCATTTCTGCTCTATTTCCTAGGCTTGTTATGTTAACTTGCCTCCATATATTAGCTTTTACATTGCAATGGAGACAATTGAATTAACTAGAGAAAGGCTTTATTGAAATTGTTAACAAAGATATGACACATTAAAATATTCTGTTGATACATTGATTGTCGCACACATAATTTCCACTCTAATAATTTCCGCCAGTTTTCTTTTAGATTCACGTCCTCCTAACCATTTCAGAACAGCAGTGACGAAATAGGTGCTTATGCAATGTTGTCGTATTCCAGGAAGAACTGCTTCAATCATAGAAATTTAGAAAACAGATTCTTTCACTAGTGACAGGCTTTTCCAGACCCTCAATTCCAGTCTCAACCCACTTCTGCGCAGTCACCTGACTTCAATAAAGGCTTTGATAAGATCGCAAATCACCAAGCCTGCCCTCAAACCCAAATATTCCAGGGCTGACCGAGGAGAATAGGCCACCACCCCTCCTGTCCCTTTACAGATATAATTTGGGTCAAAAATTACAATAATGCATGTGCATGATCATATTTGGAGACACAGTTAAACCCTTATAAGGGACATAGACTTTTTTCGTTTGTGGAATGATTCTTAAACCCCCACAGTAATAAAATTTGCATAATATTCTCACGTAGTAATCTGACTCACCATTGCTCACTTATTGTTGGCTAAATATTGGAAACTTTAATGACTGTTTAAGTGCATCACAGACAAGACCAATCATCCAGGACTTTTTGATCAAAAAGGGAAATAAAATGCATCTTCAAAAGAAACATGTTTCCCAACTAAAATCTTATAAAACAAAATTGCTCAGAGTTGTTAAGCAATGCTAAGCATTTATCTACCCTGCTGAACACGACACCTTCAGCAAGGATTGTTATTCCTTCCGTAATATCACAAAGCTCCTTGACCTTTGTAACGTGGGCAACGCAAGAGCCAAATGTACAATAGCAAGGTCCCACAAACAACTACGAGATAGATGATTAGTTAAATTTTTGCAGCTGTTGTTGGTGGAGGAAGGAAGGCCATTCAGATGCTGGCACTATCTCCCAATTTGGAGTTGGTTAGCTTTGTTGACTAGGTGACTGGTTTATGAATTCCTGCATTGGCTGAAGTTACCATGAAGGCCCCTCCTTGTCAATCTGGTCCTTTGCCTGAACTGTGCTGACCCTCAGGTTAAACCTGCCACCAGTTGTCTCACTATAATATGAGAGCAGCCCTGTGCAACTATGGGATAACACAGTGTGGAGCTGGA
>NW_025977668.1:0-6865 GCF_021869965.1 Rhincodon typus | reverse complement strand
GGTTCGCAACAAACAACTGCACCTCCCAGTCGCGAACCATTTCAACTCCCCCTCCCATTCCTCAGACGACATGTCCATCCTGGGCCTCCTGCAGTGCCACAACGATGCCACCCAAAGGTTGCAGGAACAGCAACTCATATTCCGCTTGGGAACCCTGCAGCCCAATGGTATCAATGTGGATTTCACAAGTTTCAAAATCTCCCCTCCCCCTACCGCATCCCAAAACCAGTCCAGCTCGTCCCTGCCTCCCTAACCTGTTCTTCCTCCCACCTATCCCCTCCTCCCACCTCAAGCAGCACCTCCATCTCCTACCGACCAACCTCATCCCGCCCCCTTGACCTTGTCCATCCTCCCTGGACTGACCTATCTCCTTCCTAACTCCCCACTTACACTCACCATTACTGGCCCCATCCCCGCCTCTTCGACCTGTTTGTTACCTCTCCACTCATCCTCTCCTCTATCCATCTTCTATCCGCCTCCCACTCTCTCCCTATTTATTTCAGAACCCCCTTCCCCTCCCCCTTTTCTGATGAAGGGTCTAGGCCCGAAATGTCAGCCTCTCTGCTCCTATGATGCTGCTTGGCCTGCTGTGTTCATCCAGCCCTGCACCTTGTTGTCTCTCATTGACAAGGTATTTGTTTCCCATCACTAATTGCCGCTTGAGATGATTAGGCCATTTCTCAGGGCTGCTAAGAGTCAAACACTTTGCTGTAGTCTGGAGTTGTATTGCAAAAAGCAGGCCATCACTGTCACCACACAGCTGACAAAAGGATGTCCAAGAACTTCAAACTAAACATGTCCATCTCATGTTGTCCTGGAAATCCTTAATTCAATCCTACTTTGCCAGTAAGTGGCTAGAACACATTACCCATAGATTAGTGTGTCGATTTATACAACATTTCTCACCAATATCCCATTTTCAGCATGCTTTGATTATGTCTACATGACTGTACAGGAATGCCAGACAGAGGGACAATTCTACTAGAGAAGCAGGCGATGCAAATATATCTATCAATTATCCATCAGCTTATACACTGTACAAATACCACACATGAAAGCCCTAATTCGGTAACTCTTCACTGCTTAATTGCGAACTTGGCAACTATGATCAGCAAGTCAGGGGAGGAAATAAACATGCATCTAAACTTGTCTGATAGCAGTCAAAAGCGCAGCATTTAGAGTGGCTACAGCAATTCCTCCAAATGAGGTAGATCAGCCTGGGAATGTGGTGATGACAGTGCACAGAATCTCGGATACTCATTTTTACACAATGACAGCAGCATTAAGCACTTTCAGGTCGGACAAGAGATAAATCTTCCTCCACATTGTCCTGTTAACTCAGTGAAATGCAACAATTTAATTTTTATTGCTAGCCACACCATTCCAGATGTGTCCTTGAACATTATTTAGTATAAATATCTGGTAGATATCCAGCAAGGATACATGACCCAAATATCAAAGGCCATGTTCAAAGCTAGAATCTCATTGCAGGTCAATTCACAATCTTGACACAGCACTAGGTTTTTAATCCCAAATATCCCAATCAAGTCTCACACATCTCAGCTCAAGCGACCACTAACCATGTGTAATCATAAAGGGCAGTAGACAAAACCAACAGGAATGAATGAGTTAACAAGGTGTAGAGCTGGATGAACACAGCAGGCCAAGCAGCACCAGAGGAGCAGGAAAGCTGATGTTTCGGGCCTAGACCCTTCTTCAGAACGCTTGTTCCTCCAGCTCTACACCTTGTTATCTCAGATTCTCCAACATCTGCAGTTCCCACTATCTCAGGAATGAGTCAGTGGCAGGCATCAACTAATTTAACACAGAACAAGCATTAGGGTTTGCCTGAGCAAAGTGTTAAACTGGGCAAGTGTGGAGCCTTGATAAAGATGCCTCAAGTTACCTCTCGTTAGGCAGAAAAACTGCACCCCAATTTTCACGCCATTTTAAGAAGAAAGGGACCAAACATAAAGCAGCAGTTCAGAGTCAGGAACTGAATGTCAAAAACAGCTGGTATTTATTGTATTCTGAAGAAGGGTATAGACCCAAAACATGAGCTTTCCTGCTCCTCTGGTGCTGCTTGGCCTGCTGTGTTCATCCAGCTCTACACCTTGTTATCTGGTATTTATTGTATTAGTTTTCAATACAAGTAAATGCATGGACTTAAAAAGAAGGAGAGAGTAAGTTTTCTACTGCTGACAGAGGCGCAATGTACTCCTGACCAGCACAAAGAATCGTTACGACTTAAAAATAGAACACGCAGAACAAGCTACTCAAATAGATCTGTCCCGAACAGCAGTGTAGCCCAGTGTTATATAGCAACAGACCTGTTCCAAACAGTACCGTACCCTAGAGATAGACAGTATCAGATCTGTCCCCAGCTGTACTATTCCACAGTGGTGTACAATGAGAGAGCTGGCCTAACCAGTATGTTTCATAGTGTTATACAGTGATGGTGTTGTCCCCACAATTACTCTACCCCAATGTTATGCAGCGACAACCTGTCCCCATCAGTACTGTGCCTTAGTGTTGTACAGCAACAGAAATCTCACCATAAGTAATGTAGTGCAGTGTCTCTCACAGACAGACCTGCCCCCACCAGTACAGTACCCCAGTGTTATACATTGACAGACCTGTCCGTAGCTGCAGGGTTATATAGTGATATTACGTAGTGGCCTCCTCACATCGGGGAAACCAAGCAGAAGCTTGGGGACTGCTTTGCGGAACACCTACGCTCAGTTTGCACTAAACAACTGCACCTCCCAGTCACAAACCATTTCAACTCCCCCTCCCATTCCTCAGAAGACATGTCCATCCTGGGCCTCCTGCGGTGCCACAACGATGCCACCCAAAGGTTGCAGGAACAGCACCTCATATTTTGCTTGGGAACCCTGCAGCCCAATGGTATCAATGTGGACTTCACAAACTTCAAAATCTCCCCTCCCCCTACCGCATCCCAAATCCAGGCCAGCTCGTCCCCGCCTCCCTAACCTGTCCTTCCTCACACCTATCCCCTCCTCCCACTTCAAGCCGCACCCCTATCTCCTACCTACTAACCTCATCCCGCCCCCTTGACCTGTCTGTCCTCCCTGAACTGACCTATCCCCTCCCTAACTCCCCATCTACACTCACCTTTACTGGCTCCACCTCCGCCTCTTTGACCTGTCTGTCTCCTCTCCACCTATCTTCTCCTCTATCCATCTTCTATCCGCCTCCCCCTCTCTCCCTGTTTATTTCAGAACCCCCTTCAGCTCTACACCTTGATATCTCAGATTCTCCAGCATCTGCAGTTCCTACTATCTCTTATATAGTGACAGGTCTGTCCCAACAGAATGGTGTCCCAGAGTTATACAGTGACAGACCTGCCTCACCAATACTGTACCCCTGTGTTATACAATAACATACATGTCCCTACATGACATACATTAGTACTGTGCCGCTATCTTATTAACAGACCTAACTGTACCCATCATGTACTCCAGTGTTACAGAGTTTCAGACCCACACCGGCGTTACTGCAACTCAGTATAATTGAGAGATTGGACTGTCCGCTCCAGTACTATACCGCAGTGGTAAATATTGATGGATCAGTCCCTGCCAGTACTGTTATGCTTTGTTAAACAATGAGATCTCTACCCATGTATACTGCACAAAACCATTACAAAGTGACAAAACTCTCCCCACCAGTATTATAGCATTGTCTAACTCACATATCAGTTCCCACCAGTAATGTAACATACACTTTTACACTGATAGATCGGTCTCCACCAGTACTGCATCACAATGTTAAACCATGACTGTCCTGCCCTCACCAGTACTGTACCCCAAAGTTACACAGTGACAGACCTCTCCCAATGTAAGGGTTACATAGTGAGAGATCACTCGTCACAAGTACTGTACTATAAGGTAGGGGTGGAGGTTAGATAGACCTTAGGTTTGGTGTAACAGTTTGGCACAACATCGTGGGCAGAAGGGCCTGTACTGTGCTGTACTGTTCTATGTTTCTACATCACTACTGTGCTCTAGTATTATACAGTGACGGATCTGCATATCAATACTGTACCATAGTGTTCTACAGCAATACAAAAGTCCCCACCTGTACTAAACGCCAGTATTACACAGTGACAGTCCTGTCATCAGCAACACTGTACACCAGTGCTATACCATGGCAGACCTGTCTCCTGAGCACAGCACTCCAGTCTTACACAGTGACAGACCTGTCCAATCAGTCCTGTGCCAAAGTTGAAAAAATATTGATCGACCTGTCCCTGCCAGTACTGTTCTCCAGTGTTATGTAGTTAAAGCTCACCTGAACAGTGCTATATGTAAGGGTTACATTGTGAGAGGTCACTCATCACATGTACTGTACTGCAGCATTATTCACAGGCAGAAATATTCCTACCAGTACTGTACCACCGTGTTAATCACAGATAGATATGTTCACAGAAGCACAGTACCCCAGGGTTATACAGTGACAGAACTGTCCCCAGCAGCACTGTAAACCAGAGTGACAGGCCTTTCCGACTACTACTGCACCCAGAGATATACAGTACAGATCTGTCACCACCAGTACTGTACCTCAGTGTTAAACCTTTACAGACCTGAAACCATCATTACTGTACAGACGTCTTATTAACAGACAGAACTGTACCCAGCATTTCTGTACTCCAGCGTTATAGCATAACAGATTCCCAACATAGGAACTGCACCTCAGTATTATCGAGAGACTGATCTGTCAGAATCAGTACTGCACCCGACAGGTAAATATTGTTGGATCTGTCCCGACCAGTACTGTTACGCACTGTTAAACAGTGAGATATCTCCCCAGCATTACAAATTGACAGAACTCTCCTCACCAGTACTGTAACACAGTGTAACTCACAGATCTCTTCGAAACAGGACTGAATACAAGTGTTATACAGTGACAGATCTATACCCACAATACTGTACCCCAGTGTTAAACTGTGACAGAGCAGTCCTCAACAGTAGTGTACCCCACCCAGTATTATACAGCGATGGACATGTCCCCACCAGTATTTCACCTTATTGTAACGCAACGTCAGATCTGTCTCAACCAGCATTGTATGCCAGTGTTATACTCTGACAGAGCAGTCCTCACCAGTAGTGTAACCCAGTGTTATACTGCGACAGACATGTCCCCACCAGTACATCACCCCATTGTAAGACGGTGTCAGATTTGTCCCCAGTGGTACTGTTCCCCAGTGGTGTACAGTGACACACCTCTCCCCATCAGTACTGTGCCTTAATGATATTCAGCAACAGACCTCCCCCGACAAGTATTGGAGTGCAGTGTTTCTCACAGACAGACCTGTCCCTAACAGCAACGTGCTCTAGTGTTAGACAATATCCAATCTGACCCCACCAGTAATGTACCACAATTTTACACTGACAGAGTGGCCCCCACCGGTACTGCATCTCAAAGTTAAACAGTGAAAGTTCTGTCCTCACCAGTGTTATAAAAGTTACGGTCCTGTCCCCAGCTGTACTGTAACTCCATGTTACACAGACAGACCTTTCCCCATGATTACTGTGCACCAGTATTATACAGTGACAGACTTGTACCATCAGTACTGTACATTAGTGTTCTACAGAAATAGACCTGTCTCCTATGGTACAATACCCTAGTATTACAAAATGACAGTCCTGTCCGAAGCAGTACTGTACCTTAATGTTCAACAGCAATAGACATGTCCCCATCTGTACTATAGCCCAGTTTACACAATGACAGTCCTGTCCCCACCAGTACTGTAACTCAGTGTTATACAGTTACAGACCTGACCCCCTCATTACTGTACAACTGTCTTATTAACAGACAGAACTTTGACCAAAATTTCTGTACTCCAGTGTTATAGAGTAACAGATTGCCACCACCAGCACAGTCCCTCAGTATTGTCAAGAGAATGATCTGTCCACATCAGTGCTGCAACCCAGCGGTAAATATTGATGGACCAGTCCGTGCCAGTACTGTTATGCTTTGTTAAACAGCAAGATCTCTCCCCACGTGTGCTGTACGAAAGCATTACAAAGTGACAGAACTCTCCTCACCAACACTGTAACACAGAATCACTCAGGGATCTCTCCCCAACAGGATTGTGCCCCAGTGTTAAACAGTGTCAGAGCAGACCCAAGAAGTAGTGTACCCCAGTGTTCTACAGCGAAGGACATGTCCCCAACAGTACTTCACCCCATTGTTAGACAATGTCAGATCTGTCCCAACCAGTACCGTATCCCTGTATTATACTCTGACAGAGGTATCTGTGAAACATGTCCCCCCATTGCTTCATCCCATTGTAAGACAATGTCAGATTTATCAGAAACGGTACTGTTTCCTTGCGGTGTAGATTGAAACGCCTCTCCCCATCAGTACTGTCCCTTAATGTTATACAGCGACAAACCTCCCACCACAAGTACTGAAGTGACATGTTTGTCACAGACCTGTCCCTACCAGCACAGTGCCCTCGTGTTAGATAGCATCCAATCTGTACCCACCAGTAATGTACCACAGTTTTACACTGACAGATCGGCCCCACCAGCAATGTCTCTCAAAGTTAAACAGTTAAACCAGATTATAAAAGTTAAACCAGTACTGTTCCCCAGTGTTATACACTTACATTCCTGTCCCCAGCAGTACTGTACCCCAATGTTACACAGGGACAGACCTTTCTCCATGATTACTGTGCACCGGTATTATACAGTGACAGACCTACTCCATCAGTACTGTATATTAGTGTTCTACAGCGACAGACCTTTCCCCAGTGGAACTGTACATTGTAATAACAAAGTGATAGTCCAGTGCAGTACTGTACCCCAGTGCAGCACTGCGGCAGACCTGTCTACAGCAG
>NW_025977667.1:5416-6866 GCF_021869965.1 Rhincodon typus | reverse complement strand
GGAGGGTTTGAGCTGTAGGGAGACGCTGAATAGGCCAGGGCTATTTTCCCTGGAGTGTCGGAGGCTGAGGGGTGACCTTATAGAGGCTTATAAAATCGTGAGGGGCATGGATAGGATGAATAGCCAAGGTCTTTTCCCAAGGGTGGGGGAAGACCAAAGCTAGAGGGGCAGAGGTTTAAGGTGAGAGGGGAAAGATTTAAAAGGGACCTAAGAGATAAGTTTTCACACAGAGGGAGGTGGGTGTATGGAATGAGCTGCCAGAGGAAGTGTTGGAGGCTGGTACATTTTAAAAGGCATCTGGATGGGTATATGAATAGGAAGGGTTTAGAGGGCTACAGGCCAAATGCTGGCAAATGGGACGAGATTAATGTAGAATATCTGGTTGGTATAGATGATTTGAACTGAAGGGTCTGTTTCCGTGCCGTACGTCTCTATAATGCTATGAGCCTGAGGTTCTGCCACAGCCCAGCACTGGCCCAACACAGTACAGCGTACGGCCTCCAGTATTACTCCAGGCCCTTCAGTTCGAGCCAATTCTCCTCCTCGATCCTGCGGTGCATAGCTTGCCTTGTCTTCTGTTCTCCTGCGCCAGCTTCTCGGGGACAAGAAGAGGCCAATCGGCCCCTCAAACCGGTCGGCTTTCGACTAGCTCGTGGCTGATCTACACACACCTTTATCTCAAACCAAGACCCCGTCTGGCCTTTCAAGAGAATATGTAAGAAACGTCCATGAGAATGGTGTCGTCTGCAGTTCTGGTCTCCTGATCTGAGCAAGGATGTCCTGGCTATGGAGGGAGTGCGACAAAGATTCACCAGACTGAAGAGGTGGCATGGTGGCTCAGTGGCTCAGTGGTTAGCGCTGCTGCCTCACAGCGCCAGGGACACGGGTTCAATACCAGACCTTGGGCAACTGCCTGTATGGAGTTTGTACATTCTCCCCGTGTCTGCGTGGGTTTCCTCCCACAACCCAAAAGGGTGCAGGTTAGTTGGATTGGCCATGCTAAATGGTCCTGTAGTGTCCAGGGATGTGCAGGCTAGGTGGGTTAGCCATGGGAAAGGCAGGGTTAGGGGGATAGGGTGAGATGTTTGTCAGTATGGGCTGAATGGCCTGCTCTTACACTCTAGGGATTCCGTGACTCCTGGGATGGCGGGACTAATGTTTGACGAGAGACTGGATTGGTTAAGACTGTGTTCACCGGAGTTTAGAAGAATTGGGGGATCTCGTAGAAACCTGTTAAAATTGCAGTAGGACTGGATAGGATAAGTGCAGGATAGGTGTTCCCGATGTCCAGAGAGTCCAAAATCGACGGCCATAGTTTAAGGATATGGGGCTAGGCCATTTAGGACTGAGACAAGGAGAAAGACTTCCCCAGAGAGTGGAGAGCCTGTCAAATTCATTACCACCGAAAGTGGTTGAGACTAAAACACTGAATATTTTCAAGAAGGGGTTA
>NW_025977667.1:0-4916 GCF_021869965.1 Rhincodon typus | reverse complement strand
AAAAACTGGAAGATTGAGCTGCCAGTCCTGTCCATTCCACAGCCAAGTTTCCGTAATAGCTCTGTTGTCATAATCCCCTGTTACCAACAATCTCCTGATTTCATCAGGCTTACTTGTAAGACAACTTGTAATGAAATAAATGCACGTTATTACTTCAAATGACTTCATTCTCTGAGCTGCTCTTGTCTTTTTTTCTTATTAACTTGTTCTTTTCAGTTGAAAAACCAGCATCATCTACTGATCCATTCACTCTGCCGCTTTGGATCAAGCTACCTCTTCTGTCGATTAGTCTACAGTCTCCCTTAATAGAATTAATACCTTTTCCCACGAAGATGTTTGTTACGTTCCAGCACAGGTGGACACCAGCCTTTTTTTAACAGGTTCTTTTCTACCCCAAAAGAGATCCAAATGATCCACGAACCTGAATCTCTGAACATTACACCTGCTCTGCAGCCATTGATTTAACTCCTTTAACCTTTTATACTTTCCCTCATTTGTGATTGGCACCAGGAGTAAACCAGAGATTACTAGCTTTGTGGTTCTTTTTTAAAAAATATTCTACCTAATATATTATAATTCCTGTGTAAAGTGTTAATCTTTTCCCTAACGATGTCATTCCTACCAAAGTGTACAATAACTTTTGGTTTCTCACTCTCCGCTTTAACAATGTACTTCAGACGTTTTGAGCCATCCTTGATCCTGGCAATTCACAGGAGAGACCTTATAACAATTACTCGTTGAAAGTTTGTCAAACCCCGCCTCACATGAGATCCATCATTGCACTCAAGATATGACTACCTCTTTTATTTTACACTGAGAAACTATCCTTATCAACGGTATTCAAAACTGAACATGAGCTGAGAGGCAACTGAATATGAGTTGAGAGGCAAATCGCCCCAGGACACTTGTGACTTACTTTCTTATATTTCCTGAAAATGACCCATCTACATGCCTGATCCTGCTGTGTAATCACTTCCCTAAATCAACTAGCCATCTAACTTTCCGTCTCTTGTATCAGTGTCATTAAACCAAAAGGAAGAAGCTTACAATGCCACCTTATTTATTGTATAAACTAACTTTTTTTTGCCAAAAAAACAGTTAATATTAAGTATGCAAAAATATGAAATAAAGGAAATATTCAAATGTATAAATCTTAAATATAATCAACCACTTAGCTGAAGAATAGAATTCTTTTTTTAAAAAGGTCCTGTCCAATTGGCTAAATTGGATAGGCTGAAGAGCCTCATCCTGTAAAATTAGAATTCTGTGATGCTCCATCATTCACCGATTTTTCCCTCAACATTTTTGTGACTCTTGGTAATCTTTTTGTAGCATCCTCAAAACTTACATTCCTGTCTAGTGTTGTATTTTGTCAAACTTGTACCCTGCAATCTCCGACTCGAGGAAAAACAAGTTTCAAATTCCAAAGTCACCACTACAGTCGTCCTTTTTCCTTTTGGGTTATTACTTTTTAGCGTCCAAACCCAATCATGGTCAATTCATTCGGACTTTTAGGATATAAGCACATTGGAAATCGGAGCAGGAACATACCATTCAATCTCCTAAGCCTGCTCCACCATTCAACTCAATCATGAGTGACTGCCCACATCAAAGTCATTTTCCTACGCCCTTACCATGTCTATTAATACCTTCCCTATCTAGAAATTTGTTGATCTCTACCTTGAATGTACTATTGATAGTCTCTGCAGAATTCCAAATCTTCTGATTGGAGAAATCTCGCCTCATGCGAGTTTTAAATGGTGTCCCTTTTAAATTCGAAAGCCCTGCCCTGAGGATTAAGCTCAGTGGTCTTCCCCACTCCAGAAGCATGCGTTTCATCATGTCCTCTCTGACGCATCACACCCATTCTATCTCTGCTACAGGAGATTCTTGGCAGGAAGTCTGATACTCTACCGCTCTTGCAACTGCATGTAACTTCTTTCGGACTTGCCTTCACCCACCCAATCTGTGCCTCTATTCACCTGCAAGCCCACTAAGTGACATAAACACAACCTGCACTAAAAGCAATTGGTCTTGTTACCCACTTTCATCTTTCATAATATCCTCTAATTCTTATTTGATGAGAAAAGAAACCTAAAATTGAACTGAAGGCATCATGATGAGTAGAGTCATACAAATCATCACGGCAAAGGATCCTAATACTAACCACTCAAGCAGGTGTTCGACTGATGTCGCAGGCTACCCTTGTCATACTGTGCCAGATTCCTGGAGTGAATATTATGTCCTTTGATTGGGCTCAGGTTTTCTGACAATTGAAGCAACCATCCTTGTTTTGTTTGTTTGCTTAATGGCACGGCAGTACTGTAACAATATGAGTACATTGCCTCTGACTGAGGGGCCAATGCTCTGAAAGGCAAGGGAAAGCAATGCAAGGCGGTAAATCTATGTGCATCTAGTTAGACTCAAAGTGAGTGAATGCTATTAAAGTGAACAAAGAGCGCAGGGATGCAGGCTGATCCAGTGCTTGAGCTGGATATGTTCCCTTGTGCACAAAATGTCCTTGCAGAAGCACCCTGTAAGCCATGAATGTTCATAGAGACTAGTTTATAAAGGCATGCCACCATTCGTTGATGCAGGGGGCATGTGGTTTGAG
The DNA here is from genome assembly GCF_021869965.1 of Rhincodon typus. Taxonomy (NCBI): domain Eukaryota; kingdom Metazoa; phylum Chordata; class Chondrichthyes; order Orectolobiformes; family Rhincodontidae; genus Rhincodon; species Rhincodon typus. The sequence continues at coordinate 2,302 of NW_025977667.1, read as the reverse complement.
GTCATGTAGTGTGCCAAAATGTTAGTACCCAGTTTTGAGGTCTTCTGGAGCAACCAGCAAGTTGAACCTGCCAAACATCTAACCTGGTTTCCACAACGAGTTTTACTGACAGTTGGTCTGTATATTTTTATTCAATCTGCTCAGGTGCGCTTCTATTCACCTCTGATGCTGGTCGTAATTGATCAAGACCCCTTTGCCTCGAAGTCAAAACATTATCACCATGCCACACCAGCCTTGCACACAGATAGTTTGCATGGTGAGTTTGCTAAGATCATAATCCGTGGTGAGTTGAACTGCTAATAAAGCGTTAACAAGCTGTAATGACCATCAATTGGGAACTCTACCCAGAAAAGTGCACACAATTTGGCGAGATGATCTCGACATCGAGATGAACTTCATAGAAAAAGACTCGGCCATTTCTACCAATCATCTCATCTTAGCCCATAGCACCCAGAGACTCTCAATACAATTTGCCAATGGTATGATTTCAGGATTGAGGTAATGCCTTGGGGACTGCATTCGAATTCCATCATGGCAGATTGTGGAGCTGAATTCAAATTTATCCAGCCTAAAGGTGACTTCAGATCCACTGAAATGTGGTTGACTCTTAACTACCCTCTGGATAATTGGAGATATGCAATAAATGGTGGCCTAGACATGGACGCTCTCATCCCATCAATGATTACACAGAAAAGATGCTGCCCACGGTATTCTGACATGCGCATTCCCCTTCACAATCATTCCTCGAAATGGTAGGAATTAATGTATCACATAAAACATCATTGTTACTTTAAAAATGTTTTTTACGTGTTTCATGATTACGTATTTTCTCAACTAATTGAACAAAATTCGGACTTTTTCTTTTCTCATCTTTATTTCAGCTAATGAATTTGTCATTTGCTATCCTTCCTTCTGGGAAAAGTGGTCTTTATTAAAATTTCACGAGTGACCCGCTGGCCATTGGCAGCAACAGATCGACGTCTCCAAATACTTGAATAAAAGAAAATTATTTTGCCGAATTAATTTCTGAATTATACTTTGCTGTGTTGCCTTCAGTTCACTCTCTGTTCTAATATAATCAATTAATCTGACTGTTTCCGCAGTCATTTTCAGCTCTGATTGTCTATTTTCATGTGATTACAGAAGCTGAGAAGCAAATATTCCACAGAAGAAGAGAAAAATTGCAATCGTGGTCATAGTGGCTTGTGGGCTCTTTATTTTGCTTGACATTCCGTCTACTTGTGTAAATAAATCGGGAAAAGCATTTGATAATGCACATGATTTTGTGTTTTAAAATCTACATTCTCCAGTGAGCCCGCTCGTACGGTTTAACCCTGCTATCAGCAATCAGTCAGGAAAATAACAAAGACCCAGAGACAACGAGCCAGGGAAGAGTTGTTAAATGATGGCTCAGATTTTATCTCTCGACTTTATTTCATGGGTGCCAACTTACAATTGAAAGATATCGGTTCAGCTTACACAGAACAAATTTTACAACAATTACTATGACCCTTGCTGCACATTCGAACAATCTGGTCCAGCTTTTCTGTTTTTGCATTAACGCAGTCATTTATGCAATGACAAAGACAACGTTAAGAAATTACCTAAAGAAAGCGATTACGACTCTCTGAAGTGAACAAATGAGCAGAACAATTCTCATTCCCAGTATCATGAAAGATAGTCCGGTCAAAATCTCATTGTCATGTGCTTTGACTGTCAAATCTGAAACTTTCCTCTAAATGTTCTCCAGCGTACACCAAAAACAACAGAGATAATTTGTTACTTAAACTGGCAGCATTGTTGCTCTTTCAATGCACAGTCAGTTATTTTGACTACAGTATTTCATCATAATAATATGACACCCTGATATATGTTAGGCAATGAATTAAGTAACTTATGTTTACCCAAATATCTGTATTATTTTTATGTGGCCAGAATATCTCAACGATGCAATCTTTCTCACATTATGCATACACATTATGCAGTGCCTTACTAAGATTTCAGCAGATAATGTCGGCTATGGTGAACTATGTTGTAGAATTAGGTACAACGATCAGCTCGGCATCACAATAATCTCGTGGCAGCATCCCCACTTTGCTCAAGCACGTGACGAAAATTTCACAACTGATCAATGATTTCCAAATTGATGCACGTATTGCTTGGCGAAGGTTTTCTAACAGTCCAGCTTGCACACTTTGCTAAACTCGCTATATAAACTAGCCATCTGGAAAATCTGACGTGGAAACCAGACTGGATTCTGCCGGAGATAGCAGGAACTGCAGATGCTGGAGAATCTGAGATA
>NW_025977666.1:0-6866 GCF_021869965.1 Rhincodon typus | reverse complement strand
TGTATGTTTATTTTTGGATTATTTCTCAAAGTAGTCTATTTCATTGAATTACTGTCTGATTATTTCATTTTCTTCTTTCTTGCAATTTGCTAATTCTATAATTTATCATATTTCGATTGCTTTCAAATAAAAGGTAATTTATGCATTGTCCATCGATGCACTCATTCATTCCGGGATCCTTGGCCCGAGCCTGACACTGGCCCCGCCCACATGCTATGACCACACCCGCTACCATTCGGCTCCGCCCTGGTCTCACTGACCCCGCCCACTCAACGATTTCGCTCCGCCCTGGTCTCACTGACCCCGCCCACTCAACGATTTCACTCCGCCCCTAGGCACGTGATCTCACACCGGCAATCATGGCCCCGCGCCTGTCCCGCTAACCCCGCCTATATAATGATTTTATCTCGCCCTTAGCCACGTGATATCCCGCCCCCACCCGCGGTCTCGCCCCGCCCTGTATTACTGGCCACGCCCATACAACGACATCCCCCGCCGCTCGCCGCCAAACCCCGCCCCAAACGTCCGGCCCCGCCCCAGATTCGTTGGTCACACACCCCAATTCTGATTGGCCCAACCTCTGACCCTGAACGCCGATGTTCCCAACCGTTTGCCCCGCCCCCTGGCCGGCCCGGCCCTGCGCCTGCGCAGTCCGGCTAGGACCGGCGCTGGGATGATGAGGCTGAGGTCTTCGTTGTTTGCTTGCTGCGGCCTCCTGGGAATTCTCTTCGGGATGGCCGTCTTCCTGCGTGGGTTCTTCCCCACCCCGTTGAAGTCATTCGGATCCGCGAAAGCCAAGGTGTCGGAGATCCCGGGAGAACCTGTGTTAGGTAATCCGGGGCTGCAGAGTGGACCCGGCCGCAAGGATCGCCATAATGTCACTTCCCTGTCCCTGCACCCAGTGCCCTACAATGCTGTCACTTCCCTGTCCCTGCGCCCAGTGCCCTACAATGCTGTCACTTCCCTGTCCCTGCGCCCAGTGCCCTACAATGCTGTCACTTCCCTGTCCTTGCACCCAGTGCCCTACAATGCTATCACTTCCCTGTCGCTGCGCCCAGTGCCGTCACTTCCCTGTCCCTGCGCCCAGTGCCCTGCAGTGCTGCCACTTCCCTGTCCCTGCGCCCAGTGCCCTGCAATGCTGCCCTGTCCCTGCACCCATTACCCTGCAGTGCTGCTACTTCCCTGTCCCTGCACCCATTGCCCTGCAGTGCTGCTACTTCCCTGTCCCTGCGCCCGTTGCCCTGCAGTGCTGCTCCTTCCCTGTCCCTCTACCCGGTGCCCTATGGTGCAGTTACTTCCCTGTCTCCATACCCTGCCACTTGAGCATTACTTCCACATTTCTCCTAAGGCCAGTACAGAAAGTAACTTAAGGCACCAGCAAGTGCCACTCTCTATCTGTTACTGAGACACAGGCCTGTTTTCCAGTGATAATAAGAACCCATGTAGCATGTGCTGCTTTGGTCCTACATCCCTATACATTTCTTTGTGAGATGGTGGTTTTTATTTATTAAGGCTTGAATTGTCTGGGCTAGGTATTTTGTTATGCCCAGTTTCTGTTGCAGTCATTGAATCACTTGTTCTGTTTGATATTGTGCAAGGTTATTTCTTTATCTGATGGATGGACCACAGAACAAATTAAATGTCTTTTTTCCTAATCTGTGTGCACCAGTGTTTCACAGACAATAAAAAAAATGCCTAAATTGTAGGATTGAAGGTGAAAACATTGATTTGGATCAAGCTAAAAGATGGCAGTGATCACTGCTAACATTTCTGAGTAGCACACTAAACCCATTAAATTTGGTGTTGAACTAATGGGATAAGAAAGGTCGGCATTACCTTAGTGGTAACTTATATAGGTTGTCTCCCTGTTCTTCAGCTTGTTGCTTTAGTGTTGTAAAAATTAACATTGTTAATTGTTCACATTAACAATGTTAATGTTCTTCATTATAAGTCAACAGCTGAGTTTTAAGTCTAGCTGGCTCAAAATTGAGAAACAGCATTTTAGCTGATTAAAGTGCCAATGAAGAGCACAATTACTTTACAGGCAAGTAGTGCTGAGTAGTGGTTTACAATACGTCATCAGCGATTTGCATAAACATTTCAATATATTCAAAAATTTGAAATACCACATATTGAGCCAAAGATGATGAACTATTTAAAGGTCTGGTGTGCGTCGTTCAGTATTTTTCATTTTTATTTGATTCAGCACATTTGCAGCCTTTCTTTGTTGCATTTCTACCCATTCAAGTTTTGAGAGTATTTATAAACTTCTGTAATTCCAAATTTAGAGGGGAGATTATTTCAGCTGACACTTTTAGGGAACCCTTTAAAATTGTCTGGACCTAGGACTGTGGAAAGAGAATATAATGCCAATTTATGAAAAGAGACAGTGATAATCTCATGTGCAGTCATTTTGACATAATTTGTAGGTACAAATGATAGAAAATTGGAAACAATGGGAATTGGGGGTAAACTCGCTGGTTAGAGACATATAGGAAGATGGTCGTGGTTGTTGGAGGTCATCTAAGCTCCAGGACATCTCTTCAAGAATTCTTCAGGATAGTGTCCTAGACCCAACTGTCTACAGCTGCTTGATCAGTGACCTTTCCTTCCATCTTAAGGTCAGAATGGGAATACTTGCCAATGATTGCACAATGTTCAGCACCATTTGTGACTGTTCAGACAATGAAGCAGTCCACGTACAAATGCAACAAGATCTGGACAATATACAGGCTTGGATTGACAAGTGGCAAGTAACATTTGCATCACACAAACGCCAGGCAATGACTATTTTCAATAAGAGACAATCTTACCACCATCCTTTGACATTCAATAGTGTTACCATCACTGAATTCCCCACTATCAACATCCTGTAGGTTACCATTGACCAAAAGTTTAACTGGGTTCACTATATAAATACAATGGCGTCAAGAACTGTCAGAAGCTAGGAATATTGTGAGTAACTCACCACCTGACTCTCCAAAGTCTGTTTTCACTATCTACAAGGCGCAAGTCAGGGGTGTGATGGAATTCTCCACACTTGCCTGGTTAACGGCAGCTCCACTAAAATGCAAGAAGCTTGATGTCATTCAGGACAAAGCAGCCTGATTGATTGGCACCATATTCACAAACATCCACTCCCTTCACCACCGACACTCACTAGCAGCAGTGTATTATCTACAGGGTTCACTGCAGAAATTCACCAAAGATCCTTAGACAGCACCTTCCAAACCCATGACCACTTCTACCTAGAAGTACAAGAGCAACAGATACATGGGAACACCAACTTCTGCAAGTTCCCCTCCAAACTACTCATCATCCTGACTTGGAAATATATTGCCATTCCTTCACTGTCACTGGTCAAAATCCTGGAATTCCCTCCCTAAAGGCATTGTAGGTCAACCTACAGTGACAGTGAACTAGAGCGGTTCATGAAGACAGCTCACCACCACCTTCTCAAGGGCAGTTAGGGACAGGCAATAAACGCTGGCCATCCAGTAATGCCCACAAGTGAATAAAAAATGTATGGAATGACACTCTTAAATTATAGTGAAATGGAGAAATATGATTCATATGACTGATGATGCCTGACAAAACTTTTGAAATTCTTTAAGATAACAGTGTCAAGAAATAATCTGAAGTAACCTTGAGCATATATCTTATTTGAACAAACTCCATGTGCAGTAATTGAGCAGTGGCTTTAAAGAGACAGTTGTAATTAGCAGCTGAGTTTTACATTGTAACTGAAAATGCCAATTTACGTGTGAACAGTGCCAGGGATATCAAATTATTTTTAAGTTAAAACACAGATAAAGTGTATGTAAATTCTCTTGACTTAGGCCTTGCATCAAACTGGACAAAATTGCCATCCCCATTGTTTGGAAAGGTTGTTATTATGTTGGTGGATGCTTTGAGAGAAGACTTTGTGTTTGGACCAAAAGGACGACATTTCATGCCATACACACGACGTATGGTTGAACAAGGTTCCTCTCTCAGCTTTATTGCTAAAGCCTGGCCACCAACAGTCACGATGCCTAGAATTAAGGTAAGAAATTGAAAAGGTTAGTTTTTTGTGAAATGTTGAGTTATTTATCATTATATTGGGACTTTTATATTCTGTGTGTCTTGCCTTAAAACTCAATTATTACATTCGTTTTATTTCAGCTCCTTATCACTTGAGGTGCAGCTTTTAAAGTTTTATGAATCTGATGTCAAATCGCTCAGCTGTCCCTAATTGAAAGTGCAATTTGTTTCTTTTTAAATCAAACTAATTTGCTCACTTTTCTATTTTCCTATAATTCAACCTGTCACTTTTTTTTGGTCCATTTCACAACAGTAACTTCTTGTTTAATATTGTAGTTGTGCTCCTGAAAGGTGTAACTTTAAATGAAAAGTGAATTACATTTTCCAATTTTGGTTGGGTTCTATTGGATCTTTACTGTCAGAAAAAAAAGTGTTTAAGTACAACAGATTGCTAATATATTGATATATTTGTAAATTAAATAACTTTTAAAATAAAAAAAGAAATATACTCAGCTCTTGCTCACTGTTCTTTACCTCTCCTTCTCACTGACCGTCCTGCTTCTCTTTCCTGAACACTCACTGTAATCGTTGAGTGAGAGGGTCATAAAGCAGGGGCGGCCCCTCTGAAACTGCACCGATCGGGTCACTCAACCCTATATCATGTTTGCCGTGGAACAACATTAATGCAAATCCATGCTGTCCGGTACGAATTCCAGCCCCCTTAAGAATGCACCATTACATCAAATTAACTTAAGTTGGGGTGACCTAACGTGAGGAATTCTTATCTCATCTCTATCTCCTTGCAGTTTCCTTTCCTAATTGATGCCTGAGTGTTGTGTAATGTTGCAAGTATGTATTCTTATAGACTGGACAAATCAATGTACTCTCTTATTTCTTGAAATGTTGGGCTTTTGGCAATTTATGCCATCTGTCAATCCATGTTGCTTCAGTTGGGTATTAATTATATCCTGGCCTGTATAAACTTCCCTACTATCTATGATTGGCTGCCTGCCTGTTAGGTAACCAGCTGGTTTATTTTTCTATTGTTTTTTTGAACATCGGTGTTACAGTGGCAACTCTGTGTCCTTTTGTACAAGTTTGAAATGAAAAGTTCTAGTTAATTCAGGGCTGTAAGAGAAACTGGTACATAGTTGAGGAAAGTGTTTGAACGGAATCCCCAAAAAAGTTGCTTTAGTTGTCAAAAGTAGTAATTATTTTTCACCATTGATCATTTGATATAGGGGGATTTGAAAACTAATACTGAACTTTGGATATGTTTATTGAAATGCATGAAATGGTCCAGTATTTACGTCTGAACTGTTTCGGTTTGTTTAGGCAATGATGACTGGCAGAATTCCCGGATTTATTGATGTCATCATGAACTTGAATTCTCCTACTTTGCTGGAAGATAATCTGATCTGGCAGGCAAAAACTGCTGGAAAAAGAATCATGTTCTACGGTGATGACACTTGGATTCGACTCTTTCCAGATCACTTTGTAGAATATGATGGGACTACTTCTTTCTTTGTGTCTGATTATACCGAGGTAAGTAAATTTTAAATGCATTTTGTATCGTATTGAATATGGTTGATTTTTCTCCTAATATTTGAGGCCTGTGCAGATATTTTGGATGTCAAGGCCTCAAGATAACCAATTCAATTCACTGTGCGAGTTGATTTTTATCAGAGCAAGGAACCAAAAACTGCTTGTGTGTGTTTTTAAATGGAGCAAGAGGCTAATCACAGTATATTTTTGGTTATACTAGAACAAATTTCCATTGAAAGAAGTTGGTTCTGATCAAGGCGCTTTTAAAAGGAACTGAAATGATAACAGAATAAGGAGATCAAGGTAACCTTAGGAGCAGTCAAGTTGTCTTAGAAAGATGTTCCACTCTGTCCTCCCAACCGAAAATTTAAACTTAAAAATTTTAAAATATCAATTTCTTTTTAGTTTTAAGCTTGCAACAATTTTACTTTTGCAAAAGCATCACTTAGAAAAGATCAAAGAGCTTGACCAGACTCTGAAATTTAGACACAGAGCCTCCCACTTGTAATTGATGAATGATTAAGTATTGTGTGTGTTTAATCTTCACATAGATTGGAAAAATTGAAGTGGCAATAGGGTGGATGAGGTTGGCAAACCTTCTTTGAACAATACGTTCTGCATCCAGCCAGGGGAAAGACAGTGTGTAACAAGATAGGACTAATTCATGAATTATAGCAATGGATCCCCTGGGTAAGAATAATCACGACACAATTTCATGTTCGTTTTGAGAGTCAGATACGGGAATCGAAAGCTACTTTTTTAAACTTAAATAGGATCAAGATATGCAGAGTTAGCTCAAGTGAGTCAGGAAAAATTTAAAATTTAAATAAAAATTTAAAAATGGTTAAAATTTAAGATAATAGTGAAGTAGCAGACATAGGAACACAGGTCGGACATTTGACCCTTCAAGCTAGCTGCATTACTCGAACACATCATGGATTGTGGTCTCGCCTCCCCTTTCCTATCTGCAGCCTGTAGCCCTTGACTATCAAAAACGTATTCAACTCAGCCTTCATTGCCTTCTGGGGAAGGGAAATCTACTCTGTAATGACCCTTTAAGAATCAGCATTTCTAATCATCTGTGCTATAAAAGGGAGACCTATTATTCTTAAAGTATGCCCCCTAGTTTGAGTTCCCCACACAGGGAGACATCCTCCTGGTATCCACCTAACGTAGTCCCCTTAAGACCTTGAACAAAAACAGAAGTTGCTGGAAAAGCTCAGCAGGTCTGGCAGCATCTGTGAAGAGAAAATCAGAGTTAACATTTTGGGTCAGGTGACCCTTCCTCAGAACTCAGA
>NW_025977665.1:0-6866 GCF_021869965.1 Rhincodon typus | reverse complement strand
TTCTGCGGCAGTGAGTCATTTAAATGGAGTCCATGGATGGAAGGTTGGCTTCTGTGATGGTCTGGGGTGTGCACACCACCTTCTGTAGTTTCTTACAGTCCTGGGCAGAGCAGTTGCCGTACCAGAGATAATAGGAACTGCAGATGCTGGAGAATCTGAGATAACAAGGTGTAGAGCTGGATGAACACAGCAGGCCAAGCAGCATTAGAGGAGCAGGAAGGGTCTGAAGAAGGGTCTAGGCCCGAAACGTCAGCCTTCCTGCTCCTATGATGCTGCTTGGCCTGCTGTATTCATCCAGCTCTACACCTTGTTATCTCAGTTGCTGTACCAGGCCATTATGCACCCGGACAGTATGCTTTCAGTGGTGCATCTGTAGAAATTGGTGAGGGACCTTATGGACGTGTCAAACTTCCTCAGCTGCCTGAGGAAGAAGAGGCATTGTTATGCCTTCTTGACTGTCACATTTACGTGGGAAGTCCAGGACAGGTTGTCCGTTATCGTCACTCCGAGGAACTTGATGCTCTCCACCCTCTCAACATCAGCTCTGTTGATGTAGATGGGGGCGTGTTCTCCTCCTTTCTTTCTGAAGTCAAAGGCCAGAGATGGCCAGATGACCAGGTAGTTTTCTAGGGACTTGGGTTAGAATCCCATCATGGCTGATGGTGAAATTGGAATTCAATTTCTAAAACAAATTGGAATTAATGATAACCATGAAAACATTGTCAGAAAAACCCGTCTGGTTCACTAATGTCCTTTAAGGAACAAAACTGCCATCCTTGCCTGACCTGGCCTACATGTGAGTCCAAACCCATAATGGGATTGAACCTTATCTGTCCTCTATTCAATTAGGATGGCCTATAAATGCTAGCACTGACCAGTGTTGCCCATGTTTTGTGAATGAATAAAAAAAATTATGATGTGGGTTTGATGTGATCTTTGGTTACAGTTTTTCTCTTTGCTCTGATGTGGGTATTGTAGGCACTGGCATCTTTAATTCCCAGCCCTAATTGTTCTTGGGAAAGTGTGGTTGTGAGCTGTTTCCTTATACCGCTGCAGCCCATGTGGTGAAATGCATGCACAATGCTGTAATGGGGGGAGTTCCAGGATTTCGACCCAGTGACAGTGAAGACACAGCGATATAGTTCCGAATCAGGATGGTGAATGGCCTCGAGACGAACTTGCAGGCAGAGTTGTTCCCATGTATCTGCTGCCGTTTTGCTTCCAGGTGGAAGACAGGTTGGGAGTTTGAAAGACGCTGTTGAAGGAGCCTTGGTGAATTTCTGAAGGGCATCTTTTAGATGGTACACACTGCTGGCACTGGGTACCAATAGTGGAAGAAGTGAATGTTGAAGTTGGTAGATGGGGTGCCATTCAAGTGGGCTACTTTGCTGTGGATGGTGACAATCTTCTTAAATGTTGCTGAAGTTGCAGTCACCCAGGCCAGGGGAGAATATTCCAGTGTACTCCTGATTTGTGAATTGTAGTTGGTGAGCGGTCTTTGGACGTCATGGGATGAGCCAAGGAGCCTAGAATCTCCAGGCTCTGGAACCATGAAGCTTATATGGTCCTGTTCACATCTGTGATGCTAGGGACCTCAGGAGGTGGACAAGATAGATCATCCACTTGGCACTTCTAGTTGATAAATGTCTCTGCCTTGTTTTGTTGTATTGGGCTCCGTTATGATTGAGGATGGGAATATTTATAGAACTCCATTGGCTGGCTAGTTGTCCTAGATAGATAGAGCTGAACCTATATCCATACGAATAGTGGAGAGTTTTCCAGCTCATGGGGTAGATGAACACAAACATTTGCAAGCAAATGCACAGCAACATACGCATTCTGGGACAATTATATTGCAAGCTGGCATTGCCATCTTTAACTGCCGACTGTGGACATACTTGTGGTCAGCACAGGGGTCTGTACACACTCAAGATGTGAGCAACTTGTGAACTGGATTGGTCCCTGGGACTTGTCCTATGGTTAGAGTACGTTAGGCCCATGTTCTCAGGAGTTTCGAAGAATGAAGGGCGATGGCTGTTGTAGGTCTGTTTCTTCAGCTATAGTATTTGGTCTGAAAGGGCAGTGACACTTGTCCCTGTATTAAGCTTAAACTCAATGGGATGTCCAACAATAAACAAATTCTGTGAAATCTAAATTGTTTGGATCTCTAGTTTCCCTTAGGAATGCTTTGGGTGTCTTTTCCAATGGAAATGTGTTGTCTAATGTGGCTATAATTTCTAAAGCAGGAGGTTCTACTAATTTACCTCTTTCTTTCACTGAACACTTAACTTTTAGCTGCTCTGACACTACGCACTACTTCCGCACATTTTTAAAAGTTTGATTTATTGTAGTCACATGTACCTAAGTACAGTGAAAAGTTTTGTTTCATGAGCAGTACAGGCAGATCATAGCAAAACAAGGACATACAGATCACTGAGTGCTTAGATAGAGAAAGGCATACAAGGTGCATAGGAGGCGCACAGAAGCAAGATCAACATTCGTTCTGAAGTTAGAGAGATCCATTCAGCAGTCTAATAATGGCAGGGAAGAAGCTGTTCTTGAACCTGTTGGTACGTGTGTTCAAGTTTCTGTATCTTCTCCCTGATGGAAGAGGTTGGAAGGATTTATTAGTGGGGTGGGATGGGTCATTGATGACGTTGGCAACGAGAAGAGTAGATGGAGTGCGTGGATGGAAGGTTGGCTTCCATGATGGTCTGGGCTGTGTTTGTAACTTTCTATAGTTTCTTATAGTCCTGGGCAGAGCAGTTGCCATACCAAGCTGTTATGCACACAGATAAAATGCTTTCCATGGTGCATCAGCAAGAGTGGCAAGGGTCCTTATGGTCATGCCGAATTTCCTAAGCCTCCTGAGGAAGAAGAGACGTTGTTGTGCCTCCTTGACCGTCGCATCCACGTGGGATGTCCAGGACAAATTGTCCATTATCATCACGCCTAAGAACTTGATGCTCTCAACCCTCTCCATGTCAGCTGTATTGATGTAGATAGGGGCTTGTCCTCCTCCTTTCTTCCTGAAGTTGATAATCAGTTCTTTTGTTTTGCTGACGTTGAGAGATAGGTTGTTATCATTGCACCATGACACTAAGCCCTCTATCTCCTTCCTGTATTCTGACTCATCATTGTTTGATATCTGGCCTACAGTGATGGTGTCGTCAGCAAATGTCTAGATAGTGTTTGTTTGGAATTTGGCTACAGGGAGTACAGTAAGGGGCTGAGTACACATTCTTGCAGGGCTCCAGTGTTGCAGATTATTGTAGAGGAGGCCTGTTGTCTATCTTCACTGCTTGCAGTCTGTGAGACAGGAAACTGAAGATCCAGTTGCAGAGGTGGAGCGATACTTAGATCGCAGTGTTTTGGAAGTGACTGGTAATTTTATAGACTTGGCATTTTTTTTTCTGTCATTGTTGGGTATTGACTGTGCCTGTGAGGCTTTGTTGTTTCATAGTGCTGACAGAGATTCTTAAGATTTGCTGTTTTGGGTTACTCTCTGCATTAGAGTATCCCATGCCTCTTCAGAGTGCCCATGCCTTATTAAGTGAATAGGTTTTGTTGCTCCCATAAGATAGGGTTCTTTTTCTGTCTCTCAAGAGCCGTCTGAGAATTTTTGGTTTCTGCTTTCAGCATGATTTAAATAGCTTCCTCCAAAGTTAAATTTTCTTGAGATGTTAAGAAATCTGATGAAGACTCATTAGCAACTCTTTGAACAATTCTGTCTCTTATGAATTCAGATTTCAAAACTTCATAGACACAGTTTTCCACTCATCTATGGATTCCCCTGGATACTGCACTCTTTTGTTAAATCTTGTCCCTTCAAGAATTTTGATCATTTGCAGATTGAAGGAATTATCAAAAGCTATTAGAACTGTTTCAAAAGTATCTGTGTCTTCTATAATATTTTGTTGATTTATGACATCATCTTCTATAGGACTTGCTGAATATAATAGTAAATTAACTTGGTTTTCTTCAGACTTCATGTTTATTAATGAAATAATTCTGCATCTTAAGAATTATTTTTTCCAAGATGTCTAATCCTACATTCTGTTTGACCAGTCTCTGATATTGATTCATTTTAGAAGTATTAGTTTTCCTTTGAAGTTTTTCTGTGTATATTTATTTGTTCTTGTTTGTTTAAAAATGTTTTAAATTTGTATCAGAAAAATGCTGTTATAATTTCTATCTTAAAGCTTCTATTCTTGTATTAGATCAATATCCCGTAACTTCTATTGTTTTAATCTTCCTTCAGGCTTTTAAAGTCAATTATAGCAATGCTGCAGTATTTTTTTGCAAACGTTTGTTCTGTATTATGGCAATATTGTATGATATTCTTCCAGTAAAGCTTTAACTTGTTAACTAATAAAATCTGTGGTTCATTACTTATTTCAGCTTTAAATTGTGTTCACTGGCAATACTGTACTTCTGTACTGCTAACTGGGATTTCTTCATGGGTAAAATGGATATTTTCCCTCCTTTTAGAGCTCAGAACACAATGTATAACATAAACACCTACAACTGCAGTCTCGATAAATCTTCATGCCAAAATTGTGGCTTAAATTATAAGCCCAAACTTCTAAATTCTTAAGAATCTTCCAACTTTCATCTTCTACTAGACTCTTTCCTCAAATATTTTGCATTTGCTTACCCCATCTCTTTCAATAAACTCTGTGAATTTTATACTGCAGCCTCAGTATAAAGTACATTTCTGACCCTTGGTCTGCCAACTCTTGCTGTGTCTCGTTGAGCCTGCATTCAATTGGGCTGTGCTTAATTTGAAGGATATTGACTCTCTTTTTCTTCTATTCTCCCCAGCCTGCATGTTTAAGCCATTATTGTGCAATTTATCCCCCTTGCCCTCAGGGATCTCTAACTTTACTGAAGAGAACCCAATGGCTCCCACAGAACTTTCTTCCCAAATGTCCCTGACTCTTCCCAATATGGATAGTCTTTACTCCCTTCCTGGCCTACATTCTTTTCCCTGCATCCCTTACTAACCCTGAACTAGGGGATTTCAAGACCACGGCTCATATTTTTAAGGCAAGAGGAGGGAGATTTAAAAATGACATGGGGGCAACTTTTTTACACAGAGGGTAGTTTGCATATGGAATGAACTCCCTGAGGAAGTAGTGGATGCAGGCACAATTAAAACGTTCAAAAGACACTTAGTTAAGTAGATGAATAGGAAAGGTTTGGAGGCATATGGCCAGGAGCAGGCAGGTGGGACTAGTTTAAGTTTGGGATTGTGTTTGGCATGGACTGGTTGGACCGAAGGGTCTGTTTCCGTGCTGTATGACTCTATGAAGGTGTTCCTGCTTTCATGCTGTAACTGCTTACATGAGTGCTGCAGACTGCTAGTCACTTTAAGCCTTTTAGTTGCTGACTGCCTGTATGTATCTTCCTAAAGTAGTAATAATCTTAAAGTGGCAAACTTACGTGTCTTCAGAAAATGTTTCCTCCAGGGGTGAGTGAATTCCACATTGTTAGCTTGAGTTATTTCAGTAATGGTGCCCACCACTAATCCGCATGTCAGATTGGACTCTGGGCACACAACACTTAGCAGCTTGTGGTTGGGGTATAATGCTGGCACCTATCCCTCTTTCTGTGCTGAGGCTAAGGACTTTTCTAATTATTAGCAGTAGTGGACAGCCCACTTGTCTTACAAGTGAAGAGATAGTTTATTGCATGATACTAAAAAGTCACTTTGTTAATTTTGATGAATTATTGTTCTGCCAGATAAAGATTTTTTTTCATTTAAGTTGGACTTCCCTGTGGTGGCCTTTCAGTCTCCTGATTTCTCAGAAGCTTTGAATTCTCACACCATTAGAAGGACCTATTGTGTTGTTCATGGATTAATGATATTCTGAGTGTCTCCCATTATGATTGATACTGTGTTAATATAGTTCAATAGGCATTGATCCTCCCATGGGAAGATATCGATGTGGGTTGTGGTTCCCTTGAAAGGAATTTCCTTGAAATCCTTGAAAGGGTTTTTGAAATTTAGGTTGTTTCCCCCAAGTTTCAGTTTCTAATGAAAAAGTATTATTTTAAAACTTTCTTCTTGAAAATCTGTAATATCAAATTGCACGGTTGTGCTGTGTGTATATGAGGGCGGATAGCCTTTGTGTGTGTGTGCAGGTAATGTGTTTGTGCAAAATGTTTGTGCAGGGTGTGAGTTTAGGGTGAGGGTGTTGAGTGCGTGCAGGGTGTCTGCAGGTAGTGTGTGCAGGTTGCATGTAGTGAGAGTATGAGTCTGTGTAGGGGATTTGTGGTGTGTGTGTTTTAATGTATGTCTGCATGTAGAGTGTGTTTGTGGCACATGTGTTATATGTGTGCAGGGTGAGTGAGTACATGATGCATGCATGTGTGTAGGTAATGTGTGTAAGGGTGTGTGTGTGGAGTTGTGTGTATTTTGTGTATGTGAATGTATGTATGTGTCTATGTGAGTGTGTGTGGCTGTCGGATGTGTGTGTTTTGTGTGTGTGTGTTTGTGAGTATGAGTGTGTGTTATGTGTGCGTATTTCTGTCTGTGTGATGGTGTGTGAGTGTGTTGTTATGTTATTTGTGACTGTGTGAGAGGGTGTGTGTGTGTGTGTATGTGTGTGAGTGTGAGTGTGTGTGTGTGAGTCTGTGTGTGTGTGTTATGTGTGTGTGAGTGTGTATTTGTGTCTGTGTGAGAGGGTGTGTGTGTGTGTGTGAGTGTGTGTATGTGTGTGAGTGTGAGTGTGTTATGTATGTGTGAGTGTGTATTTGTGTCTACGTGAGAGTGTGTGTGTGAGTGTATGTATGTGTGTGTGTCTGTGTGTGAGTGTGTCTGTGTATGTGTGTGTGTGTGAGCGTGAGTGTGTGTGTGTGTG
>NW_025977664.1:0-6866 GCF_021869965.1 Rhincodon typus | reverse complement strand
GGGAATGAGACTACAGTACGGGGAATGAGATGGTACAGCGCAGGGAATGAGACTACAGTGCGGGGAATGAGACGGTACAGTGCGGGGAATGAGACGGTACAGTACGGTGAATGAGACGGTACAGCGCGGGGAATGAGACGGTACAGTGCGGGGAATGAGACAGTACAGTGCGTGGAATGAGCCAGTACAGCCCGGGGAATGAGACGGTACAGCGTGGGGAATGAGACGGTACAGCGCGGGGAATGAGACAGTAGTGTGGGGAATGAGACAGTACAGCGGGGTGAATGAGACAGTACAGCACCGGGAATGAAACGGAACAGTGCCGCATGAGACTGTACAGCGCGGGGAATGGGACGGTACAGTTCTGGGAATGAAACGGTACAGCACAGGGAATGAGACAGTAGTGTGGGGAATGAGACAGTACAGCACAGGAAATGAGACAGTACAGTGCAAGGAATGAGACAGTACAGCGTCGGGAATGAGACAGTACAGCGTGCGAATGAGACGGTACAGCGCGAGGAATGAGACAGTACAGTACAGGGAATGAGCCGGAAGTGCAGTGCGGCATGAGACGGTACAGTGTGGGAAATGAGATGGTACAGCGCGGGGAATGAGACTACAGTGCGGGAAATGAGAAGGTACAGTACGGTGAATGAGACGGTACAGTGCGGGTAATGTGAGAGTACAGTGCGCGGACTGAGCCGGTACAGTGCAGGGATTGAGACAGTACAGCGCGGGGATTGAGACAGTAGTGTCGGGAATGAGACAGTACAGTGAAGGAATGAGACTGTATAGTGCGGGGAATGAGACAGTACAGCGCAGGAATGAGACAGTACAGCGCAGGGAATGAGACAGTACAGTGCGGGGAATGAGACGGTACAGTGCGGCGAATGAGGTGGTTCAGTGCGGGGAATGAGATAGTACAGCGTGGCGAATTAGACAAGACAACACAGGGAATGAGACAGTACAGTGTGGGGAATGAGACAGTACAGCGCGGGGAATGAGACGGTGCAGCGCGGCGAATGAGACAGTACAGTGCGGGGAATGAGTCAGTGTGGTGCGGGAAAAGAGACAGTACAGTGCGGGGATTGAGACGGTACAGCGCCGGAAATGAGACAGTACAGTGTGGGAAATGAGATGGTACAGCGCGGGGAATGAGACAGTAGTGTGGGGAATGAGACAGTACAGCGCGGGGAATGAGACAGTACAGCGCGGGGAATGAGACAGTACAGTGCGGGGAATGAGACGGTACAGCGCGGGGAATGAGACAATACAGCGTGGGGAATGAGACCGTACAGTGATTGAAATGAGACGGTACAGCGCGGGAAATGAGACGGTACAGCGCGGGGAATGAGACATTGCAGCACGGGGAATGAGACAGTAGTGTGGGGAATGAGACGGTACAGCGCGGGGAATGAGACAGTACAGTGCGGGGAATGAGACGGTACAGCGCGGGGAATGAGACAGTACAGCGCAAGGAATGAGATAGTACAGTGCAGGAAATGAGACAGAACAGTGATTGAAATGAGACGGTACAGTGCGGCGAATGAGCTGGTACAGCGTGGGGAATGAGACAGTACAGCAGGAGAATGAGACTGTACAGCGCGGGGACTGAGACAGTCAGTGAGGGGAATGAGCCAGTGTGGTGCGGGAAATGAGACAGCACAGTGCGGGGAATGAGGCGGTATAGTGCGGGGAATGAGACAGTACAGTGCGGCATGAGACGGTACAGTGCGGGGAATGAGATGGTACAGCACGGGAAATGAGACGGTACAGCGCGGGGAATGAGACGGTACAGCGCGGGGATTGAGACGGTACAGCGCCGGAAATGAGACAGTACAGTGTGGGAAATGAGATGGTACAGCACGGGGAATGAGGCAGTAGTGTGGGGAATGAGACAGTACAGCGCGGGGAATGAGACAGTACAGTGCGGGGAATGAGACAGTACAGTGCGGGGAATGAGACGGTACAGCGCGGGGAATGAGACAATACAGCGTGGGGAATGAGACCGTACAGCACGGGGAATGAGACGGTGCAGCGCGGGAAATGAGACGGTACAGCGCAGGGAATGAGACATTGCAGCACGGGGAATGAGACAGTAGTGTGGGGAATGAGACGGTACAACGCGGGGAATGAGACAGTACAGTGCGGGGAATGAGACGGTACAGCGTGGGGAATGAGACCGTACAGCGCGGGGAATGAGACGGTGCAGCGCAGGAAATGAGACGGTACAGCGCGGGGAATGAGACGGTGCAGTGTGTGGAATGAGGCAGTACAGTGAGGGGAATGAGACGGTACAGTGAGGGGAATGAGATGGTACAGTGCGGGGAATGAGACAGTACAGCATGGGGAATGAGACAGTACAGTGCGGGGAATGAGCCAGTGTGGTGCGGGAAATGAGACAGTACAGTGCGAGGAATGAGCCGGTATAGTGCAGGGAATGAGACAGTACAGTGCGGCATGAGACGGTACAGTACGGGGTATGAGATAGTACAGCGCAGGAAATGAGATGGTACAATGCGGGGAATGAGACGGTACAGCACGAGGAATGAGACAGTACAGTGCGGCATGAGACGGTACAGTATGGGGAATGAGACAGTACAGCGTGGGAATGAGATAATAAAGTGTGGAGAATGAGACAGTACAGCATCGGGGATAAGACAGTACAGCATGCGAATGAGATGGTACAGCGCGAGGAATGAGACAGTACAGTGAGGGGAATGAGCCAGTGTGGTGCAAAAAATGAGACAGTACAGTACGGGGAATGAGCCGGTATAGTGCGGGGAATGAGACAGTGCAGTGCGGCATGAGACAGTACAGTGCGGGGAATGGGATGGTACAGCGCGGTGAATGAGACAGTACAGTACGGTGAATGAGACGGTACAGTGCGGGTAACGTGAGAGTACAGTGCACGGAATGAGCCGGTACAGCGCGGGGAATGAGACAGTACAGCGCGGGGAATGAGACAGTACAGCGCGGGGAATAAGACAGTACAGTGCGGGGAATGAGACGGTACAGCGCGGGGAATGAGACTGTACAGCGCAGGGAATGAGACAGTACAGCGCGGGGAATGAGATGGTACAGTGCGTGGAATGAGGCAGTACAGTGCGGGGAATGAGACAGTTCAGTGCGGGGAATGAGACGGTACAGCGCGGGGAATGGGACAGCACAGCGCCGGGAATGAGACGGTACAGCGCGGGGAATGAGATGGTACAACGCGGGGAATGAGACGGTATAGCGCGGGGAATGATACGGTACAGCGTGGGGAATGAGGCAGTACAGTGCGAGGAATGAGACGTTACAGCGTGAGGAATGAGATGATAAACTGCGGTGAATGAGACAGTACAGTGCGGGGAATGAGACGGTACAGTGCGGTGAATGAGCTGGTACAGTGCGGGGAATGAGACAGTACAGTGCGGGGAATGAGCAGGTACATTGCGGGGAATGAGACAGTACAGTGCGGCATGAGACCATACAGTGTGGGGAATGAGTCCGGACAGTGTGGGGAATGAGACAGTACAGCGCGGGGAATGAGACCGTACAGCAAGGGGAATGAGACTGTACAGCCTGGGGAATAAGATGGTACAGCGCAGGGAATGAGAGTGTACAGTGCGGGGACTGAGACAGAACATTGCGGCATGAGACAGTACAGCGCGGGGAATGAGACGGTACAGTGCGGGGAATGAGCTGGTACAGCGTGGGGAATGAGACGGTACATTGTGGGGAATGAGACGGTACAGCGCGGGGAATGAGACAGTACAATGCAGGGAACGAGATGGTACAGTGCATGGAATGAGACAGTACAGTGCGGGGAATGAGACGGTACAGTGATTGGAATGAGACAGTCCAGTACGGGGAATGAGATAGTACAGAGCGGGGAATGAGACGGTACAGTGATTGGAATGAGACAGTACAGTGCGGGTAATGAAATGGTACAGCGCGGGGAATGAGATGGTACAGCGCAGGGAATGAGACGGTACGGTGATTGAAATGAGACAGTACAGTGCGGGGAATGAGATGGTACAATGCGGGGAATGAGCTGGTACAGTGCAGGGAATGAGACAGTACAGTGAGCGGAATGAGCTGGTACAGCATGGGGAATGGGATGGTACAGTGTGGGGAATGAGATGGTACAGTGCGGGGAATGAGACAGTACAGCGCGGGGAATGAGACGGTACAATGCAGGGAATGAGATGGTACAGTGCGTGGAATGAGACAGTACAGCACGGGGAATGAGACGGTACAGTGCGGGGAATGAGATGGTACAGCGCGGGGAATGAGACGGTATAGTGCGGTGAATGAGACAGTACAGTGCGCAGAATGAGCTGGTACAGCACGGGGAATGAGATGGTACAGTGTGGGGAATGAGACAGTACATAGCGCGGAATGAGACGGTACAGTGTGGGGAATGAGACTGTACAGCACGGGGAATGAGCCGGTACAGCGCGGGGAATGAGACAGTACATTGCGCGGAATGAGACGGTACAGCGCGTGGAATGAGTCGGTATAGTGCTTGGAATGTGCTGGTATAGTTCGGGGACAGAGACAATACAGCAAGCCCTGGAACACCGCGTGGGAAATCCTAAGTCCCAGAAGTGGCACGAGGTAGGGCGAATCTCAGTAAAGTGCGACTTATCTTGTTGTTGCTGAGTGCTGGTGAGGAGCGGACTGGAGGCTACTGTGATGTGGGACAGTTGTAGGACTTGAGCCTGGCATCATGTCTGCTGAGCTACTGCTGTTTGGTATTCTTTCTAGACTGTAATATAAATCCTTATCTTTTAATCCTCCTTTGTACACAACATTTTGTTTTACTCTGTAAGATTTTTACTTAAGATAGTGCCATTAAAAGCCAGCCACTGTAAAAACTTTTCATTGTACTCCTGTACTTCTGTACTGCAGTACTAGTGACAATAGAGGATGTTCTATTCTAAGTGTTTCCTAATATTTTTCCTGAATGTTCGGGCCCTAATTCTCAGACTAGTTCTTGAATTCCCAACCAATGGAAATACTTCATCTACCCTGTCTTTTCATATTAATATCTTGAAGATTTTGATCAGATCACCTCTTAACCTTCTAAATTCTAGAGAAAACAGAAATAGATGTATAATCTGTCCTTGTAACTTAACTCCTTGTAGGTTTGCTTCTTGCAGGATATACACATCGTTGCATTCCAGCATCAGGTTCGGTTCTGACACTGGATTCTGTCTGAATTTACAGTAAAACTGCAACATCTGTGTTTTGTACTGACAGTAACAATGGGCTAAGTACACCCTAGGTATCGTCTCAGAAGGGGCAATTTTTCCTAATCTATCAATATCAAATTGAACACTTTAATTCTTCACATCTCAAATGATTGACTATTATTTTTATTAAAAGAAATCAGATTTCAATGATGTGCTCATTTAAGGCAAACTTTAAAAACTTAGGGTTATATATCAAAATAATTATTTTTAAAATGAAGAGAACTAATTTTAAAATGCCCACAATGTTTATGGAGAGGTAGCTGGGGGGATTGTCTCAAATGTGGAGAAGATGCTGACAGTTGTAATACATCTATACACACTACCTCAATCCAAGAAACAGCAGGTAGAGATTGAATGCAGACACCACATGAACTCTGGTAATCTGGAAGTATTACATGCCAACAAAATCAAATAAGTAACTGCCAGATGGAAAGACTGATGGAGGGAAAGAATGATGTTTCTGGACCACCTGAAGATTGGGAGTTCTTTTGGAGAACTGAATAAGAAAGCACAGATCAGGGCAATTTGGAGAAGCAGAGACAGAGCCAGAAACTGCTATAGACAGATCTCTGGATGAGGATGATGTTAATATATAGGACTGTCTATGGACAGGTTGTGAGATTTCATCAATCAGGTGTGAGGCAATTTGCCCAGAGTAGTAGACTTGCATTTGAGTCACACACTTAGGGTTCAACATGAATTCCAGGGACTGGAGCACATAATTGAAGCTGACACTTCACTGTGGAGCAGTGGAAGTACTGCACTGATGGAAGTATCGTCTTTCAGACAATGTGTTAAATGAAGGCTCTTGTCTACCCACTTGAAGGGGGATTGGTTGGAAATGGGTGTAAGCATCTGAAAGTGTTAATGCTGGGGACTGTATTAATGCCACCCAACATGATGAGGGCTCATGGACTGAAGTGAAACATTAGCTTTGGATCTCAAAGGGGTAAGACTGAATATCAAGGTGCCCCTCATAGTCTCTGTGACAGTGTCTATCAAACCAATGTAATTTATACCCAGTTGCTAACAAAATAAACCACATCATTTTTAAAATCAGAACCTCTTCTCATTAGACAACCAAATGGTTTTCCTCTGCCATACAGGATCAAGTAGGTCATCTAGATCCTTCCCAGGAAAGAGGATAGTGGCTGCAAATTGACCAGATGGATTTTACACCATGGTGAGCTCTGGTGAGGATTACAATGTGGATGGGTTGGAATGAGGAGTATTGTCAGCTGGTTAGCTAGCAAATCATACAGAAGCTTGTTAACACCATCAGGTGAAGCAATCTTACTCCTCACTTTGCAATCCAAAAAGGAAAGGCTCAACAAATCTCCCTTAACTGAGACCAATCACATAGCAATGGGTGGCTGTGCTGGACTAGGAAAATTTCTGTTTACAATTATCCAAAATTAAATTAAAATTATCCAAAGATGACTCAGTTACTGGCAGGCATGTTATTATTACTCCAAGCATGCTGCCACCTTGATGGGTGAACAGATTTTCCCAACTCCATTGTTGTCAGACTAGAAGCTCTTTCAAACTGGAAGTCTATAATGCAGGGCAATGACCCACAGCACATGGAGAAAATAAATAAAGTAATTGAGGAAGTATCAAGAC
>NW_025977663.1:3590-6867 GCF_021869965.1 Rhincodon typus | reverse complement strand
CTGCTGAGCTTTTCCAGCAACTTTGTTTTTGTTCCTGATTTGCAGCATCCGCAGTTCTTTTGGTTTATCTTTCTGGCCGTTATCAGACTGTTGAATAGACTGTAGCCTCAAATAATGTAACCCGCAATGTAACCTGTATGCCTTTAAGTCTTTTTGATCTGTACATCCTTCGCTTGCTGCGATCTGCCTGTACTGCTCGTAAACAAAGCTTTTCACTGTATTTTGGTACACGTGACAATAAAAAATTAAAATCGAATTTCTGTCGGAGCCTCATGGAGTTTGGGATTACACTGACCCAGTCCTGACATCAGAAATCAGGATGTAATGGTCAGCTGATAGCAAGCAATGGCCTTAGGAGGAAGGAAAGGATCAGGGAGAGGAGCTTCAGGGAGAAAGGGCAGTTTGAGATTTTGACAGAGTGGAAGCTGACTGAGCCAAGGGAGGTCAACCAGAGGCTTTCATCACATAACAGTCCCATTACAATGTGGGAAAAACTCAACCACTGTCACAAACAGGAGCTGTGTTTAAATAAAATTACGGGCCAGGAAAGGAGAGCTTTAGAACAGTAATTATTCTCCATCTGGAGCAATGTTTATAAAGTGTTTCATTTTCCCTCTGAGGCAGTTGATGCCATCTGATTACAGCCTGGGTTTTATTCCAACAGTGAGTCACTGTGTGTGGATATTATTGTATCAGTATGCAGCAAGTTAAAAGGAATGACTTGTGTGTGTGTGTGTGTGTGTGTGTGTGTCTGTGTAAGTGTGGGTCTATGCGTGTGGAATGTCTGTGTGGGTTAGTGTGGGTGTGTATTTGTGTGTCTGTGACTGTGTGTCTGTAGGTCTGTGCGTGTGTGTGTCTGTGTGTGTGGGTCAGTGTAGTGAGATCTGTGTGCGTGTGTGTATCACGGCTTCATTTCCTGTATGTGAACAGCAGAGACCATGCAAAAGACACTGAGACACTCCAAAGAGTTATAGCAGACTGGAAATGTTAATGCTGTTTCTCCCCACAGCAACCTGCTGAAATTCTCCAGCAATTATTTTTATTTCAGACCTGCAACTTCCGCAGTATTTTGCTTTCATTTGAGTGGTATCCTGCCTGAATTACAGTTCAGGGATCTCAGAGTGAGCTCCTATACATAACATTCAACTTGCTGGCTTTTCTTTATTTCAAAAATATACTTTATTAATAAAAATATCTTTATATATGTATGCATATATATATGCAGTCACAAACACAGCTCTGCACAGTAGCCTATCGAGGAAGCAAACAAACATTGGAGTTTGACCCTATCCAACAAACAAGCAAAAGGCATCTCTTAAATGTATATATTTAGTTCTGAGGAAAGGTCACTGGACCTGAAACTTTAACTCCGATTTTTTCTCCACAGATTCTGTGAAACCTGCTGAGCTTTTCCAGCAACTTCTGTTTTTGTTTAAGACTTTATTTATGTACATTTGAGGCACCGGGAGTGTCTAATAACTGAACATACCCCTATTTAACTTTGGCAGAAAGACCTCAGACAGCGGTCTTAGCACGCAGCATTCAATTCACCAGTCTCTGTTGAAGTTGCACAGAGTGCTCCTTCCAGGGCAGTTCTATACCTCAGTACAATCACTTTGACTCCCAATACCCTACCCTGGAACACTTACTGTATTGCAAATTACAAGTAATTCACAGACATCACACTTATATATTTAAGATTTTATATTGTGCTCAAAAAATGATTTCTGCATAATTGAGGGGCAATTTTTGACTCAACTCCTGTTCTAAGGTATTGCCAATCAGTTGCCATTGGGTTTGCCTCCTTGAACCGCTGCAGTCCATGTGCTGTGGGTTGACCCACAATGCCCTTAGGGAGGGAATTCCAGGATCTGACCCAGTGACAGTGAGGGAAAGGCGATATATTTCCAAGTCAGGATGGTGAGTGGCTTGGAGGGGAACGTGCAGAGGGTGGTGTTCCCATGTATCTGCTGCCCTTGTCCTTCTAGATGGAAGTGGTCATGCGTTTGGAAGGTGCTGTCTGAGGATCTTTGGTGAATTTCTGCAGGGCATCTTGTAAATAGTACACACTGCTGTTACTGAGCGTCGGTGGTGGAGGGAGTGGGATGTTTGTGGATGTGGTGCCAATCAAGCGGCTGCTTTGTCCTGGATGGTGTGGAGCTTCTTGAGTGTTGTTGGAGCTGCACTCATCCAGGCAAGTGGGGAATATTCCATCACGGTCCTGAGTTTATCTTGTTCAGCTCTGGGGAGTCAGGAGGTGGGTTACTTGCCAGAGGATTCTTGTATATCCCTGAACAGATAGATGACTTGCAGATGAGCTTCGCGTGTAATGCTGTTCTCCTGGGCATGTGTTAGTCAGCATGATACTGCAGGGCAGGGCTCAGTTTGTTGTGTTTCATAATGAGTGTGAAAATACCTTGCGTTTTTAATGCACCTTTGACTTCAGAACACCCACAACCATCTTCATGCAAACAAAATACTTTTTGGAAAATAATCTGAGAACTGCCCAGAAAACAAATTTGTGTCGAGTATTATCTGAAAACAGCAATGAAAAACACACCAGGGACTCAATGGCCTAATGGTATTATTGTGGGGCTGTTAATCTAGAAACCTAGGGACCCAGGTTCAAATCCCACCACAGCAATTAATACAATTTGAAATTAAAAAAAAAAAATCTGGAGTTAAGAGTCGAAAGATGATAATGAAATAATTGCCAATTGTTGGGAAAAGTCCAGCTGGTTCACTAATGTCCTTTAAGAAATGAAATTTCTGACCTACATGTGACTCCAGACACATAGCAATGTGGTTGACTCTTAACTACCTGCTGGGCCAGCTACTAAATGCTGGCCAAGCCAGTCATGCCCTTATCCCATGACTGCATTTTGGGAAAAAAAACCCCACTCCTGTTTAAGGTGGCTCAGTGGTTAGCACTGCTGGCTCACAGCACCAGGGACCCAGGTTTGATCCCACCCTCAGGCGACTATCTGTGTGGAGTTTGCACATTTTCATCCGTGTCTGCGTGAATTTCCTCCCTTAGTCCAAAGATGTGCAGGTTTGGTGGACTGGCCATGGGGAATTTAGGGTAAGGGAGTGGGTCTGGGTGGAATGCTCTTTGACCCTCTGACAGTGTGGCACTCCTTCAGCACTGACCCTCCGACAGTGCAGCACTCCCTCAGTACTGACCCTCCCGACAGTGCGGCACTCCCTCAGCACTGACCCTCCAACAGTGCGGCACTCCCTCAGTACTGACCCTCTGACAGTGTGGCACTCCCTCAGT
>NW_025977663.1:1803-3580 GCF_021869965.1 Rhincodon typus | reverse complement strand
CAGTACTGACCCTCTGACAGTGTGGCACTCCCTCAGTACTGACCCTCTGACAGTGCAGCACTCCCTCAGCACTGACCCTCCGACAGTGCGGCACTCCCTCAGTCATGCAGTGTGCACTCTGGCTGTAATGTTACTGTCTCTGTTCTGGGATTAATACCTGACCTTGTTTGCCCAATATGAGCCAGGAACACCCTCACAGGCAGCACAGGGCTGTCCCCTGACCCCTACATCTAGCCACAGGAGGAATGGAGAACCTTGCAATGCTGAACCCTGAGCTCCCTGTGACATGTTTAACCCTCTGTGTTCCCATCATAGTCCTGGAATGAATTGGCCTGGTTTCCCGGTGATGAAACTTCTTCTCCATTCTGTGAGCTGGCAGCAGCTTTGTGAATAGTGAGTTCAGTGGCCGCCGGGAGTATTTTGGCTGGAGGAGGCGATGTGAGAGGGTGATGTCTGGGGGCTAGCCTGTGGTTCGAGGGTCCAAGAACTGAGAGCAATGAGCTGTCAGACAGTGAGTTTTTGGGACCCTGTCCCCTACTCTTCAAACTTACAGCGAGAAGGTGGGAGGATGCGATTTAAGAAATAAATGAGCCATGATCGTATGGTGGAGCAGACTTGATGGGCCAAATAGCCTAATTCTCCTGCTATATCTGATGGTCCGACGCACACAGAGAGGCACAAGCATGGACTGTCTGACTGAGGGGAAGGGGAAAGGGTGCTCAGTGATGGCTGGGGCTCTCAGTTTTCAGTTCCTGGCGGAAACAGATCTGGAGATTGCCTGGAGTGGGAGAGGGTTACTCTAGTGGAAAGGACACAGTCAGCTCTCAGCACCCAACCCCCCCTTTCCACCAGTGCCATTCCTCCAGCTGTTCTCTGTTACCCTGTTCAACATATGGTTCGCATTTTCTGCAGCATTTCACCAGGGCCTGAGAGGCAAATTCTCATTTGTAGAAGTAGATCAGAAACATGTGACTCGGTGCAATGCTAAAAGCATCCATAAATTAGTGTGAGTGTGCATTTTGTCAAGTCAGAGGCTTGGAGACGTTTGTAAGAGCTCAGAATCAGATACTGGGAGCTGGTGTGAGAGACTGCTTCATGCATCATTTGGCTGCCAATGAGTAAATCCCTCTCGGCAGCTTCATATGACCTCCCTCGTTCAATTTTTCATTCCAGTTTGCATTTATGTAGTGCCTTGAACACAGTAAAACATGAAGAGGCCATTTCTCAGCCGTATAATCGAACAGGATCTGAACCCTGAGGTGACAATAAACAGATGACTGAATGTCTTTTCGGAGAGGTAGTTTTTAGAGGAGGAGAGAGACAAGGAGAGGTTTAAAGGGGAAATTCTAGAGCTCGATATCCAGGCAAAGAAACTATTTCCACCATCTGGGGATTCTAGAACTAGGGGCATAGTCTGAGAATCAGGGCCAGACCGTTCAGGGAGAGATGTTAGGAAGCAATTCTACACACAGAGAGTGGGAGAGGTTTGGAACTCTCTTCCACAAATGGCAGTGGATGCTGGATCAGTTGTTAACTTGAAATCCGAGATAGTTTTTCTTTGTCAGGTGGAAGTATTATCGGCCAAAGGCAGGAATGTGGAGTTAGGCCACATATCAGCCATAATCTCACTGAATGGTGGAACGTCCTTGAGGGGCTGAACGGCCTCCTCCTGTTCCTACGTTCCTGTAGCTGAAGGCACAGTCACCAATGTGGGATATGCAAGAGGGCAGAGTTGGACGAGTGCTGAGATCACGGAGAAGGTTACTGAGATATAGGG
>NW_025977663.1:0-1703 GCF_021869965.1 Rhincodon typus | reverse complement strand
GGGGGCGAGGCGTAAGAGGGATTTGAAAACAAGGAAGAGAGTTTTCAAAGCAAGGTGTTGCCTTACTGAGCAAGAACGTGAGTCAGTGAGCAAAAAACAGAAGTTGCTGAGGAAGTTCTGAGGAAGGGTCACCGGACCCGAAACGTTAACTCTGATTTTTTTTCTTCACAGATGCTGCCAGACCTGCTGAGCTTTTCCAGCAACTTCTGTTTCTGTTCCCGATTTACAGCATCCTCAGTTCTTTTGGTTTTAATAAGTCAGTTAGCACAGGGCTAAGGACTGGCTGTGAATTAGATTAGCAATGATAACAGTCTTGGGTGATAGATTCTCAGGGACAAACCTGGAAAGAGTTGGAAGAATTGATTTTGAGGTAACAAGAGCACAGTTGAGGGTCTCAGTAGCTGAGATGAGCTGAGACAGGGGTGAAATCGGCAATGTTACCAAAGTGAAAAATGTGGTTTCACTGATGGTGTAAATACACAGTCAGACCTTGACTCTTTTATGAATGAAGGATGCTGTGGAGTGTACCGCTGGGAGCTGGGTGAGATGCTAGCACTGACAGAGCTGGAATGTGAAGACAGGACAATCCTGGGACCTTTTAAGGAGAAGAGAACATGAAGTTTAATTTATCCAAGTTTATCCACAGAATATTTGCCCCATCATTTTGGTTAATGAGGAGAATCTCTTTGCTGAGAGAGTGCTGAGACTGCAGAACAGACATCCACATGGAGTGTTTAACGAAGAGGGAGAGTCTGAGGTATTTGAGAGAAGATTTGATGCACAAAGTGTGAAGGCTGGAGGTTCACGCAGAGCATAAAAACCACCATAGGGCAGGCTGGCTGAATGGCCTCTTTCCCGACCATAGCTTTAGGCGCTTTCAGTACGCAGAGCCCCTGTGTTTGAGAATACTGAAACCAAACCAGTAAGAGAACATGCAGTGAGACAAAATCTCAAAATGAGTTTGCAATATCCTGCTGGGGGGTACCCAGCACCTGAACACATGAACCCAAAGTCCACCCACAAGGGTGTGAGGACCCTCAAGATAAAGCCCTTGAAGGGGTAGGAAGAGAAAGCAGGAGACCAGGAGAAAGTGAACAGCAGAAGTGTTGTGTGTGTTTGTGTGAGAGTGAGTGTGTGTGTGTGTGCGTGTGTGTGAGAGAGTGTGTGTGTGTGAGAGAGAGAGAAAGAGAGTGTGACAGACAGTGTGTGTGTGTGTATGTGTGTGAGAGAGAGAGTGTGTGTGTAAGTGAGAGAGAAAGAGAGAGAGTGTGTGTGCGTGTGTGTGCATGAGAGAGGGAAAGAGAGAGAGAGAGTGCGTATGTGTGTGTGTGTGTGGGTGTGAGAGAGAGTGTGTGTGCGTGTGTGTGTGTGTGTGTGTGAGAGTGTGTGTGTATGAGAGAGAGAGTGAGAGGGAGTATGTGAGAAAGAGAGAGAGTGTGTGTGTGTGAGAGAGAGAGAGTGTGTGTGCATTTGCGTGAGTGTGAGAGAGAGATTGTGTGTGTGTGAGAGAGAGAGTGTGTGTGAGAGAGAGAGTGTGTATGTATGTGTGTGTGTATGAGAGTGTGTGAGAGTGTGTGTGTGTGTGTGTGTGTGAGAGTGTGTGTGTGTGTGTGTGAGAGAGAGAGTGTATGTGTGTGTGTATTTGAGTGTGTGTGAGTGAGTGTGTGTGTATGAGAGTGTGTGAGAGTGTGTGTACGAGAGTG
>NW_025977662.1:0-6867 GCF_021869965.1 Rhincodon typus | reverse complement strand
CCCGAAACGTCAGCCTATACCTCAACTGCTTCACTGGACAGGAAATTCCACAGTTTCACAACCCTTTGGGTGAAGAAGTTCATAATTATGCAGAACTACACTCACTGCATCAATACGGTGACTGCTAGACTAGAGATTGGGTTTCTTTAAAAAACTCAAGTCAGATGTTTGGTGGAATATTTGTCAGTCTCCAGGGTTGATGATATTCCTTCTTAATCATGGGGGTCAATATCCCTACCTAGCACCAGCACTTCATTCTTGGGGACTACTAGAGAATAGCGGGAAATGCAATATTCCCAATGTTTTCCATATATTTAGAACAAAATGTAATCTCAACCAGTCACAAAATCTAAGCGTGTTAAAGGGCCTTCTGTGGCTCAGTGGTTAGCACTGCTGCTTCACAATACCAGCAGCCCAAGTTCAGTTCTGCCCTTGGGTAACTGTCTGTGTGAAGTTTGCACATTCTCCCTGTATCTGTGTGGGCTTCCTCCAGGTGCTCTGGTTTCCTCCCACAGTCTAGGGATGTGCAGGTTAGGTGGGTTGGCTGTGCTAAATTGCCCTGTAGTGTCCAGAGATGCTATGGGAAATGTAGTGTTACTGGGATTGGTGTGGTTCTGGGTGGGATGCTCTTTGGAGGGTCAGTATGGACTTGATGGCCTGTTTCCACACTGTAGGGATTCTATTGGCTCAGATTTTTCTTAGGTCAATTTTTGGAGGGACGTCTGCACTCCTCTATCTGATGGTATCCATTGCAAATTGTCAGACTTGAAGATTCTCTGAACTCTCAATTAGTTCAGGAGTTTGTGAATAACTATGGCAGAATTATTTATTGCGACGCAGCATAGATGAAATTCAGAGAAGTACAATGGTGATGCTAATGTCTCTGTCCCACGAAGATCCCATCACATTTTCTCCCTTCATCTCTTTATGCCAACTTCAGGTTTTGGATATTCTTTCTGAGAAAATTTAGAAAGGAGAGCATGGGATAATCACAGAATGATATGCACCAGCTCTCTAACAGAGCTACTTAATTGGTCTCACTTGCCTTGCAAACAGAAACTCAGCAGATCTGCCAGCATCTGCAGAGAGTCCAGTGATCCTTCATCAGAACTAGATCACTGGTCACAGGATACAAAATGTTAACTCTGCTTCTCTCTCTACAGATGTTACCAGACCTGCTGAGTTTTTAAAAATTCATTCAGAGGATAAGGATGTTGCTGGCTAGGCAGCATTTATTGCCCATTCCTAATTGCTTAGAGGGCAGTAAAGAGTCAAACACATTGCTGTGGGCCTGATGTCACATGTAGGCTAGACCAGGTAAAGATTGTAGTTTCCTTCCCTAAAGGACATTAGTGAACAAGATGTGTTTTTCTTGACGATGGACTATGATTTCATGGTCACCCTTAGATCTCTTAATCCCAGATATTTATTGAATTCAGATTCCACCATCTGCCGCGGCAGGATTCAAACCCAGGTCCCTTAAATATTACTTGGGTCTCTGGATTAACAGTCCAGCAATAATACCACTAGGCCATTGCCTTCTCCAGCACTTTCTGTTTAAGTTTCAGATTTCCACCAAATTCAGCTCTTTGTTTTTATTTTAGAGTCATTTGCCTGCTCTTTCCCCACCGCACTGCAATATTTTCCCCTTCAAGTATTTATTCAATTCCATTTAGAGACTTAATATTGAACCTGTTTCTATTGCCCTTTCAGATGGATATCTTATCTAGATCATGACAACCCACTTTGTCAAACTATTCTCATTGTCCCTCTAGTTACTTAGCCCCTCCTGCTAGTGGGATTTGTAAATGAAACTGCTCCATGTTGGGTTCAAAGATATCTTTAGGCTTCCATAGCTTTTAGACTTCAAACATAAATTTACAGTGTGTAAAATCTAGAACTTGGATTAGATTATTAATTTTTGCATATTTTATTGTTTGGAACTGGAACCATTTATAGTAACAAAAACTGTTGTTCAACATTTAATCGCTCAATATTTGTAAAATGATGTTTGCTGAAGAATTAAAGATTAGAATAAGGTTAGTTCTCATTTCTGGAGTTTTCTGAGGTAGGGATAAAGAGTAGGTGGAAGGGTATCAACTTGGCATTGTTAACACCTCATCATGCTAATAGGTTGGGAGTGCGTGGCTGGTGCTGTTAGGCAAGTAGGGGAGTTTGATTTTGAGTTCACATTATTTGCATACTTGTCTAAGACTTGAAAGCCCTGGGTTTAATTGATTGATCAGATCTATCTGAACATTCGAGGGAGGTTGAGGGTGTTATTGACTGTAGCTCAATTTGTAACGTTAGGTCAGAAGGTTTTGGGTTCAACTGCTGCTTCAGAGCTGAGTGAATAATCTACATTGGCATTATGACTACAGCACCACCCCACAGTCTGACAGTATAAATGTTGGAGAAGCCTTTTCTTTTGTTTGATGAGGCCTCCGTCCTATTCGGCAGTAATTAGAAGAAGAGGAGGGCAGCCAATTCTTATCTCTCAAGCAATGCCGGATCTGGTCATTACCTCATTGGTCTTTGTGGGAACTTGCTGTACACAAATTAGCTGCTGTATTTCCTACATTACAAGAGTGTTCAATTCAAACAAAGTGCAAAAATGTAGTCAACATGCAGAATTATGCATTCAAATAGCAAATGGTCCAGACAAATCACAATGCAAAAATGTTAGAGTACAGTCTAAGAATAATATTACCAATCAGTTGTTTTTCTCCTTCCCAAACCTCCAAGCCTATGGTGCTCACTGAGTAGATAGCATAGGGCTGCTGTGTCACCATGCACTTCTGCCTTCAGGACAGGAAAGTTGGAAGAGAAAAACACAGCCATCTACTTATTTAAGAAAATATTGCATTCTGAAGTCCTAGTAAAGAGAAAACCAAAAGCTTTGAAAGGCACTGCCCTGAAGCTGTTGCCTGTGCTCTCAAGGTCCTGATCTCAGTGATCAAAGGAGAAGAGTCCAGGAACTTTATCAGAGGAAGGACAGAATGATATGGAGCTAAAATGGTTAAATTATGAGGAAAAGCTACACAAGTCCCTTGAGTCTAAACAAGATGAATATTGAGGTTTGTAAGAAGACCAAGAATCCAAGAGAGACATGAACACATTTATGCAAATTGTATCGGAATAGGGACTGGTCAGAGATTATAAAGTATGAGTAAGTATTTACAAAATAAAAACATGTCATTTGCACCATGCTAGTGTTGATGTTCCACTTGATCCTCCTTCAACACTTTCAGTCTCTAACCTCATTAACATATAGTAGGAGCAAATTAGTGCAGATGTGGA
The DNA here is from genome assembly GCF_021869965.1 of Rhincodon typus. NCBI lineage: Eukaryota > Metazoa > Chordata > Chondrichthyes > Orectolobiformes > Rhincodontidae > Rhincodon > Rhincodon typus. Next base: position 3,567 of record NW_025977662.1, on the reverse strand, counting down.
ATCTGTACTAAAAAACACAATTATTGCTGGAGATCATAGCAGGTTCCATTAATATATCCTTTCCTCCTTATGAATTTCCCTGATCATCCCCATAGCTGTTTCTGAGCTATTCACAGCCACTCGTCGTGGAAACAGGTTTATCCAGTCTCTGAGGAAGGAGATTTCTTTTTAATTGCAGACTCTGATTTACGAATGGGAGCATTTGTCTATGCAGTGGTCCAAACTGCACACGGTGCATAGGTTGACAAAATGAGTGAGGCTGGAGTGTAATGGGCACAGGGCAAAGGGTAATGGCCATGAGTAAAGTCTATTTGGAGAGGGAAGGAGGTCTGTCTGGGGAAGGGAGAGAGGGAGGCTGACTGCGCAGCATTGGAAAAGGACCAGAATGCTCAGCTACAGGCATCCAGTCAGACAGCCTGAATGACACTGCTGGATTATAGTGAATGAAAGCCATTTAAAGATGGCATCAGGACCTTTAAATCTAGAAGGTAATGGTAGGTGGTGGCATCAGGATCCTGCCCATCCCACCAAGATTTGCCATGCTCGTTAGTGCACATCTCTGTAATGAACTGACAAGCATGTAAACACCTACAGGGCTAATGTAGCCTGACACTCACTCCCATGCTCACCACCACCACTGGAACAGAAAATTCTGTCCATAGTTTTAAAAAGCACATAAGGCCATTGAGTCATAAGGTTAAACATCTCCCATACTTGTACAGATCAGGCCTGTCTTTCTAACCTAAGTTATCAACTGTGACTCATGCAGTGCTAGATTTTGTTTATAAGCTAACATCAGCATTCATGTCCCATTTCTTTCTGTCGTAGGAGTTGTGCATTAAGCTGCCAGTCAAATATTCAAATATTGAATGCGATTACCAGTCATCTGCGTCACCACATTATCTGCACAGCTAAGGGTCCCCCAATCCTTAAAAAATGCCTCCAACAAAAAGCCGTTGACCCAGGTTTCGTGACCTACAGCTGACCCCCATAAGTGGTAGTAGTCTCTGGAGATGCATGTTAAATATATGGTCAGGAAATTTAATGCCTGATACATGCCATTTCTTTGCAGATCTGAATACATCTCTCACTTGCATCAAACCCAAATGGGAGGGGGATCTTAGTTCTGGTAAGACTGCCTTTTCATGAGCTTGCAGGCCATTGACATGTGAAAGGGCTTCCAGGTAGTTATTGGTCAGAACTCAAGCTCAAGCTGCTAAAAATGCCCAGAGTTTGTTTGCAAACTGTCATCATGCCCAATTAGAATATGCCACCCACCTTACTTTCTGCATCTGTGGGGCACCACACTCTTCCCCACCACCCTCCATGCAAAGATGGAAATTGCTTCACTGTAAAGCATCTGAAAGATACTGAATGAAAGCTACTGTAGCACAGTGATAGTGTCCCTACTACCTGGATGAACTACAACTCCCATTGCCTTTTTAAATCCTTCAGTATAATCTTCCTATTAGTCCTTGCAAAACCCAAAATAAAATATGATTAAATAAATAGAATTTATTTGTAATGGTCAGGAAGGAGAGATTACATCCAGAGATACAGCCCAAGTGAATTTATATTTTGGGGAATTTGGAGGTAGTGTGGGAATTCGGTGCAAAGGGGAAGAGGTGCAATTTGCTTGGTTTTTTTTTGGCTCATAGTTTGTCAGGTCGTTTTACAGGATAAATTGAAGCCCAGGATTGGGGGCCAACACATCACAGGAAAACCATCAGTTCATTAGTTGGTAATAGCTATTAATTTCACTATCTATTATAGGTTACGTTCAGACTGAAAGAAAATGGGGAAAACATTTACAGGTTACAAATGAAAAGATCAGTAGGAAATTCTTAGAAAGAGAAGTTAAGAACTAAGTAAATAAAATGGAGAAGCAAGGCCAGGTGATGCGGTGTATCTGTATGATGTGAGAGTTGGTGGACCCCATTGTGGTTCACTGTGACCACATCTGTAGTAAGTGTTGGTTGTTTGAGGAAATCTGGCTCAGAGCTGATGAGCTGGAGTCTGAGCTTCGAACACTGCGACATGTCAGGAAGGGGGAGAGCTTCCTGGAGACTGTGTCTCAGGAGGCAGTCACACCTCTTAAGTTAACTACCTTAAATTTGGTCAGTGGTCAGGGACAGGAGGGTGTGTCTACCAGCGAGGCAGGTAGAGGGATCCAGGAGGTAGTGCTGAAGGAGCCTCAGCCCCTGACCTTGTCTAACAGGTTTGAGGTTCTTGCTCCCTGTATGGGTGAGAGTGGGGGCTGTAGGGAGGGTGAGCAAACAGACCATAGCACCCTGGTACAGGGAGCCTTTCAAGAGGCGGGAGAAAAGAAAAATGTAATTATAATCGGGGATAGTATAGTCAGGGGAATAGACACTGTTCCCTGTGGCCAGGATTGAGAGTCCCAAAGGCTGTGTTGCCTACCTGGTGCCTGGGTTCAGAATATTTCATCTGGGCTGCAAAGGAACTTGGAGTGGGAGGGAAAAGATCCAGTTGTTGTGGTCCACGTAGGTACCAACGATATCGATGGAAAGAGGAACGAGGTTCTGCTGAGGGAATATGAGCACCTAGGGGCTAAATTAAAAAGCAAAACCAAAAAGGTAATAATCTCTGGATTACTGCCTGAGCCATGGGCTAACTAGCACAGGATCAGATGGGTGGCTCAAAGATTGATTTGGGAGAAACAGGCTCAAATTCATGGTATAACAAGGTGTAGAGCTGGATGAACACAGCAAGCCAAGCAGCATCATAGGAGCATTTGGCCTGCTGTGTCCATCCAGCTCTACACCTTGTTGTCTCAGATTTTCCAGCATCTGAAGTTCCTACTATCTCTGATCAAATTCATGGGACATTGGCACCAGTACTGGGGATGGAGGGAGGTGTTCTAACGGGACAGGCTCCATCTGAATAATGCTGGGACCAGAGTCCTGGCAAATTGCAAAACTAGGGCTGTGGATAGGGCTTTAAGCTAAATAGTGGGTGGGTGAGTTCAATTGCTTGAAACTTATAGAAAAAAGTTAAAGCGGGGGAGGGCTCAGCATAGGTTATTAAAGTTGCCAGAACAGGTAATTGGACTGAGAATATGGAAAGGATCAGGAATCTAACTTCAGGCACAACAGACCAGGAGACAACGATGAGAAAAGAATGGGCAGTTAACACAGAACTGAGGGTGTATATTTAAATGCACGCAAATACGAAACAGGGTAATGGGCTTGAAGCACAGATTGAAATTGGTAGATATGATGTTGTGGGTATCACAGAGACGTGGCTGCAAGGAGATCACGGCTGGGAACTAAATATCCAAGGATATATGTCCTATTGAAAAGAATAGGCAGTTGGGATGGTGTTGTAATGTTAGTCAGAAATGAAATTAAATTAAAAACAAGCAGTGATAGTCAGAAAGCATAGTAACTGTGAGGGTAGAGTTGATGAACTGCAAAGGAAAAAGACTGTGATGGGAGAGATAGTAGGAACTGCAGATGCTGGAGAATCTGAGATAACAAGGTGTAGAGCTGGATGAACACAGCAGGCCAAGCAGCATCAGAGGTGCAGGAAAGCTGACGTTTCGGA
>NW_025977661.1:0-6868 GCF_021869965.1 Rhincodon typus | reverse complement strand
CGTACCACACCACCAACCTCCAGATCCAATGCATCATCCTCCGACACTTCCGCCATCTGCAATCCGACCCCACCACCAAAGACATCTTTCTCTCCCCACCCTTATCTGCTTTCCGGAGGGACCACTCTCTCCGTGACTCCCTTGTCCGCTCCACACTCCCCTCCAGCCCCACCACACCCGGCACTTTTCCCTGCAACCGCAGGAAGTGCTACACCTGCCCCCATACCTCCTCCCTCACCCCCATCCCAGGCCCCAAGAAGACTTTCCACATCAAGCAGATGTTCACCTGCACATCTGCCAATGTGGTATACAGCATCCGCTGTACCCGGTGTGGCTTCCTCTACATCGGGGAAACCAAGCGGAGGCTCGGGGACCGCTTTGCAGAACACCTACGCTCGGTTCACAATAAACAACTGCACCTCCCAGTTGCGAACCATTTCAACTCCCCCTCCCATTCCTCAGACGACATGTCCATCCTGGGCCTCCTGCAGTGCCACAACGATGCCACCCAAAGGTTGCAGGAACAGCAACTCATATTCCGCTTGGGAACCCTGCAGCCCAATGGTATCAATGTGGATTTCACAAGTTTCAAAATCTCCCCTCCCCCTACCGCATCCCAAAACCAGTCCAGCTCGTCCCTGCCTCCCTAACCTGTTCTTCCTCCCACCTATCCCCTCTTCCCACCTCAAGCCGCACCTCCATCTCCTACCGACTAACCTCATCCCACCCCCTTGACCTGTCCCCTCCCTAACTCCCCACCTACACTCACCTTTACTGGCTCCATCCCCGCCTCTTCGACCTGTTTGTTTCCTCTCCACCTATCCTCTCCTCTATCCATCTTCTATCCGCCTCCCACTCTCTCCCTATTTATTTCAGAACCCCCTTCCCCTCCCCCTTTTCTGATGAAGGGTCTAGGCCCGAAACGTCAGCCTCTCTGCTCCTATGATGCTGCTTGACCCGCTGTGTTCATCCAGCCCTGCACCTTGTTGTAGGTGATCAGCCTGCTCTGTTCCAGCCTCCAGTCACTTCCTTCCTGAGCTAGCTAACTATTCTGTCAGGAAAGCCTCCCCTATATCCTTTTTCCATACAATGAAGCTGGGCATTTAATTTTTTATATTGTCCAGTCTCCAGCAAATGATCAGTTTAACTACTGGCAAACATCATAAATGTCAGTTTGATCAATAAACTCAATAAGACTGTGTTTTGCTGGAAAGAGATTTATCTCTTAGGCTTAATGAACTTTGACCTCAGCTTTAGCTTGATCTGAAATTTTTAAAAAACCACAGTGCTGGAGAAACTCAGCAAGACTGGCAGTGTCTGTGGAGAGAGAAATGGAGAACCTGAAGTTCCGGAGAAACGTCATACTGAAATTGAAACTCTATTTTACTCTTCATATGGTGCGGCTAGACCAGCTGAGTTTCTCCAGCATTTCTGTTCTTATTTATCTTGATATTCACTGCTTTCCCAATTTGTGGAAGAAATTCCATCTTTTACTACTTCAGCAATTCCATTAGCTTAGCTTCAGTTGTATATTGTAAATCAATCAAGGATATTTGTTGTGGCTCAGTGTCTAGCGCTGTTGCCTACAATTCCACCTACAGGTGAGTGTCTGCATGAAGTTTGTACATTCTCCCTGTATCTGTGTGTTTGCTCTGGTTTCCTCCCACAGTCCAAACATGTACAGGTTAGGTGGATTGGCTGTGGGAGGGTCAGTATGGACTCAATGGGCCAAATTGACTGCTTCTGCACTGTGGAGATTCTATGATACTTTTATGATATCTCCTCCATCTTTAAAAAAATGTCTTAGCTGCTTTTAATGTCATCCTTTTATTATAATGCCTAGTATCCGTCCTTCTATCTTTTACTGGTTACTATTATTCTGTGTCCAATTTCACGTTGTCTGCAAAAGAATCAAACCAAACCCCACACTTTCTTATGATTCTGATGGGAGGGCTGTGCTGGAACGACTCCATGAGCTGAACTCAAAGTGTAAATGTCTTATTTAGTCAATGAAATGGTACTTTCCTTTGCTACATTACTGTATCTAAGATTAAAAACAATTCATCAGGCTCTTTAATAATTGCCAAAATAACTTGTTTATTAAGAGCAAACCTATTATTTCAACAAAACAAATTATTAACTAGACTACAATGTGGAATCAAACTATATTTCACCTTAGTCCTAACATATACACACTTCATAGACATACAGGGTAAAACAATTGTGCAGAGGTATTACGGGTGTAAAAGGAAAAAAAAACTTTGTGAATGAAAAGTCTGAATGAAAGGGTAGAATGAATTGACTTGTCACAATTCTTTCAATTTCCCTTGGAGACCAAGGTTGCTGTCAGCCATAGTATTATGGGAAGACCCTTGGTTCAGGAGGAAGGTCAGTTAGACCTATATCTTTTGGATGAATCAACAGTTCACTGATTTCTCGAACTTTCTAATTCCTAGATAATGTTTCATGAGATATGTCCTTAGCTGGTTTTCATTTAATGTTTATCTTTTACTGACTGAGAAAGGGAGATGTTTTCCCTCCTGCCAGGTTCCTTCCAACTTTTAATAGCTCCCTAGCCTTTTCCAGGATGTAAACCAAGTTTTCAGAGGCTGTTGTTATGCAGCAGCATCACAGATCCTAAGATTTCTGTTCAAGTATGTTTATCAAGCCTTTGAGGCTATAAAAGCAATCTCATCTTTTTAAAAGCTTTGAACAGTCTTTTTTTTCCTAAAATCATTTGCAATTCTTAGTTTATAAATATATATGTACTTATGACAAAGTGCCTTTTGAACACAGTTAGATTAACCATTTCCCTTGGTTTAACATCCTTTGGAGATGATGGAAATAGCAGTTCTCTCCAAGCTCGATGTCATTATGGAAGCTGTTCTTCACAGATCTCCTTACAGGCTCTAAATATTGTGCCTGTTATCCAACAATTTCCATTGTGTCTCCCTGCTCTCTCCTCTATTTCTCAGCTGTCTCAAATCCAATGTAACCTTCTGTCTTCTACAACTTGTCAACTAATTGCCCAATCCTCTCTTTTTTTTCTCATGCCTTAACCCTACCAGAATCCAGTACCTGGTCAGATTCGCTTAAATACTGCCATTCATTTGCCATTACTTCCAGCTCCTGAACATGTTATTTTCCAGATCATGATGCTGGAATGGATACCGCTATCTAGGATTGCTCAGTCAATGTTCTCTTAGTCCCTTCTTCATATAAGTACAAGTTTGCCACATTCCAAGAGCACACACACAGCAGTGTTACACTCCGCATCTGCACCCAGCATTTCCACACCTCCAACATGCTAACTCCAGCGCTTTCAGGTCAAGTAGAACCATACTCCAATGTCTTCAGACCATTTATCATCTATCAGCCTTTCCACTGTTTGCAGATCTCTGGTCCATCCTATCCCGATACATGACTCCTACTAATCTTCAAACTGAAGCACCTGCAATTACATTTGAAAGCAGAAGTTTAAAAAAAGGATAACATGAAATTTTTCACTTGCCTCAACAATGTGCCCAGAAAACACTGGGTGACTGAAATTCCCAGAACACCTAATGTTCCCATCCATTTTTCCTGCACACAAGACGCTGCCAGGACTGGAGTAAGAAATTGGGTTGCGCTTGTGTCATGTTAGTAAGTCAGTCCAGCAAATGCAGACCCTAAAGATTGGATGCGAATAATGCAATGTGGATTCATATGTTTATTCAGTGCCTGGGCAAAAAGAAAAAGTATTATCGGAACCACAGTCTGTGGCAAATGACAGGTTCTGTAATCAGAACTGCACACACATAGATTAATAGCATCAGGCAGCAGCACGTTTTCCAGCTGCACAACTTCCTTTTAAAATTCAATGCTTGAAAGCTGAGTCCAAGGCCTTATGTTGTTAGTTCCAGTTTCAGTGGATCATTAGAGCAGGTTTATGCACCAGGGGTTTGATCATTCCTAGAGGAACAGACATTACCAGAAGATATGCAGCTAAGACAAGTTATCAGCAATTAATATTTCCACTTAACCGTCTGTGCTCAGTCCTTTTGAAAACAGGAAGTTTGAAAATATTGAATAATAAATGTAATATTTATAACTTGCAGTCTCCACCTTGTTTTTTACTGACGGAACAACATGAGAAATAATTAATATATGAATGCAATGTTCAGAATTCCTTTTACCTTAGTGAGATTGCACATGCGCTGTGTAGATATTTTTGTCACTTTGCTGATACTACATGCTACATTTGTGAATGTTGTCTGATTCATCTTCAATGGGCTTGCCTAGTGAGAGGATTAGAGAAGGTGAATTCTTCAGAGATGCATTGAAGATCTACTTGTGATTCTGCTGCCTTCATACCTCCATGATGTGGATCCTAATGATACTACCTGATTGTACAGAATAGTCTTTCCTAATTCTCCATATGGTGGGCTTGTGCTCTTGCTGCATCTTTTCCTATTATTCACCAAGGTAGTTGTGGCCTCTTTGGAGCTGAGCCATGCTACAGAGTATATGTTCCCTATTGAGGCTGAGACCTTGGCCTACAGCCTGAACTAACACATCCAGGATATCTCAAACTTTCACTCATGACTATCCAGCTTATTGGGAACAGCAGTTATTGCATTGCGGACAATTACCCTCAATAGCTGACCACTCCTAGCATGGGTATACCTTGCTTAATAGTATTGATTATCTCAAAGGGTGTTCACCAACATGTGTGTTCAAATGCTTCCGGCTGGTTCAGCTTTATAGGAACAAATTACTGCAGATGCTGGAATCCGTACTGAAAACAAAAGTACTGGAGATCACAGCAGGTCAGGCAGCATCCACGGAGAGACAGAGCAAGCTAACGTTTCGAGTCTAGATGACTCTTTGTCAGAGCTCTGAAGAGTCATCTAGACTCGCAACATTAGCCTGCTCTTTCTCCATGGATGTGCCTGACCTGCTTTGGTTCAGCCGTATAATTGCATGAGTATTGGAAATACACAGTGGATTTTGAGATCAGTTCTCATAATAAAGGTACTGTTGCTGTTTTGTGGCAATGAAAGTTCTCATATGAATTAGTAGTATCCTGTTAAACTCTGCAGCTTTCTATTTGAGTATTTAATGTAAATGCTACTTTAAATGTTGTTGAACCTCATAAATACTTTTGGTAATTTATTATCTATTAGAACCAAGAAAATACTTTTGCTTTTGCAATTGACTTCCCATCAAACGTGAATTACGTGTTAAGTTCTTCCATGAACCTTTATATAATTTAGAAAACATATTGCTCCAAATAGTCAGCTGTATCAGCTGCCATCTCTGTGCACACTTCATTCGGGGTTCATATTTGCAATGATATGTCAGAACCCTGATAATGTCTGGGAGTTTTAGTCTGGCTGAAACTTATGAAGGAGGCTACCTGAAGGGTAGTATTAATCTTTGATGGTTCTTTTTCTTAGGGGACTTAAGAGTTAGATCAGTTCTTCAGATCCATTAAGCGTAGAGTTTGGCCTCAATGTTAAGTCAGCTGAAATATCTGACAAGTATGTCTGATCTGGAATAGTCCCTAAAAAGTGGCTAGGATTATAATCCTCCTCAATATTGGCTCCAGCGGGATCTCCATCTTTACAGAGTTGAAGCAGTGAATATAACCCTCTTCTTTTACGTTTTCATTCTAGTCGAGTGTTCTTTGGATACAGCTTCCATGTTTCACTACCCTATTTAAATTAGGGGAAGGAATCTCATTAGAAAGCTCAGGTGAGTCTGACCATGATGAGTTGCTGGCCATTCGTACGCCTACACCACCTGAGCAGACATCATCTTCAAATTGAGGGATAGGCATCACTGTCTTATCACTGTCTTATTAATTGGGTTTATAAAAGTGGGACTTGTGTTTATTTGAACAGCATTCAGTAGAATTTAGGCCAGTTCAGCCATAGTTAGTAATCTAGTGGGGAATTGTTCGGTCAATTTGTTCATTATTAGATTTAAATAAATTGTTTCTTGTTATTTATAAACTGGAGATCAGGGATCTCCTTTCTTTTAACAGATTACGAGGGGAAAGGCAAGCTTCTGTGTTTCTGGGGTAATTATTAGAGGGGAACCTCTATTCCCATCATAACAGGCTGGGGCTTGTGTTTTGGTTTAATTATCAGAGGAGTTTGGCCAATCCTCCTCTGTAACAAATTGGGAGCTTGAGTCCAGGATCTGGACAGTTTGTGTACAGGATCTGAATGGATTTGGACAGATTTAAATAGACTTGGGGATTAGTGCCCTAGATCTTTAAATAATACTTGGGTGAGAAAAATCTGTTTAATTTTGGTTATGTGTTGTTGGTTAAATTAAAAGTGGGCAAATGGCTCTTAACATTGCTTAAGAGGTTCTGGGGTTTGAAGATGCTTCCCAAATTTTCCAACAGAGTTTAGAAAGACAGAGGAAGGATATACTGTTAAAATTTGCAAACAGGTTAGAATTGGGTTTAACTAGGGATAACAAGAAAGCTGAAATTGTAATGGAGTTGTTCATGCACCTAGGTATATCAGAGAAACAGTCAAGTACAGTGGAGTTAGAGAAAATTAAATTGAAAATTAGACGATTGGAAAACGAACGGAAAGAAGAGCCTGTTAAAAGATAAAGAAAGGGAGAGAATGTTCTTGGCTGAGCAAAAAGAATGAGAAAGACCAGAGGGAAAACAAAACAGAGGGAAAGGGGAAAAAAGACAGAAGAAAGGGAAAGAAACATTGAGTTGGAAAAGATGAAGTTGGAACTGGAAGCAAAAAGACTTGAAATGGCAGAAGTAAAAGTACAAGATAGGAGTGAGGATGAGCAAACTCATCATAGCCAACAGTCCAGTAGGGATATATACAAATATGTCAAAACATTACCAAAA
>NW_025977660.1:6664-6868 GCF_021869965.1 Rhincodon typus | reverse complement strand
CACACACACACACACACACACGTTGCAGGGAAGAGACACGCGCACGCACGCACGCGGCTGGGAAGAGACACGCACACGCACGCACGCACGCGGCAGGGAAGAGACACACGCACACGCGCGGCAGGGCACAGACACGCACACGCGCGGCAGGGCACAGACACGCACACACAGGCACACGTGCATGGCAGGGAAGACACACGCACA
>NW_025977660.1:0-6654 GCF_021869965.1 Rhincodon typus | reverse complement strand
ACACGCACACACAGGCACACGTGCATGGCAGGGAAGACACACGCACACACAGGCACACGTGCATGGCAGGGAAGTGACGCGCATGCACGCACAGGTGCGCCAGGGAGGAGTCACATGCACGCGTGGCAGGGAAGAGACGCACACGCGCACAGACATACACACACACATGTGGCAGGGAAGAGACACCCACACACAGGTGCGCGCACACTCACAAACGCGCACACTCACGCGCGCGCACACACACACACACACGCGTGGCAGGGAAGAGACAGACAGACAGACAGACGTACATACACATGGCAGGGAAGAGACACACACAGGCGCACATGCGTGGCAGGGAAGACACATGCACACACACATACACAGGCACGTGCCAGGGCAGAGACACACGCACACAGGCACACACGCATGGCAGGGAAGGGAAGAGAAGAGACATGCACGCATGCGCACGGCAGGGCAAGAGACGCGCACGCACGTACACACGCGGCAGGGCAAGAGACGTGCACGCACACACATACACACGGCAGGGCAAGAGACGCGCACGCACACTAAAAAAGAGACACTGAGAGAAAGAGTGACCAAAACAGGGAGACAGAGAGCAAGAGAGAAGGCAGAGAGAGGGTCACATACAGAGAGAGGGAGACAGAGACAAGGGGCAGAGATATTGAGAACAGAAGAACATGTTTGTTTGTTTGTGTGTGTCGGAGAGAGTGAGAGATGGAGAGATAGAAATATGAAGAAAATGAGAGAGGGTGTGTGTGGGAGAACCACAAAGAACGACAAGTGGAGAAATGAACCTACACAAACAAATCATTGGGGAGCCTGATCATTGTGAGTATAGTCAGCTGATGTTTGGTCACAGCTTGTCTATTTACACAGTTGTTCTAGGATTAAGTTTAACACCCACTGACTGGTTCTTACTCTGGCTTTCAGGGAATTTTCATGTTTGTGACGAATCTCGATGACTTCGGTCACCTCTTGTCACTCTCCAATTATAACACCAGCCATCTTCACAATGACCTGTGGCAAATCTTCAGTAATCCAGAGGTGAGTGTGGGCACGTAGCCTCTAGCTGCCTTCTCTCTTCCTCCAACCCCTGTCATTACCTTCTCTCTTTCTCACATGTTCTCTCTCTCCCCCTTTCTATCTGTCTCTCACACACAACTTTGTCTCACTTTCTACCCTCACAGCTTCTCTTCCTCCCTCTCATATTTTCTTTCTCTCACACACTTCTCTCTCATACACCCTTGTCTCTCTTTCTGACTCTCTGTGATTCTTTTATATCTTTCTCACACCTCTCTTACACTTTTGCACACTTTCACACACATCTCTCTCTCTCACCCCCTCTTTCTCCTACTTCTTCCTATCCATTTTTTTTGCCCATTCCTTCACTGGGATTGTGACAGGACTATAGGGAGACAACAGGGCAGTGGGATTAGAGAATATCGGACAGCACATTAGTTTTGGGATCGATACAGCACTTTTGTGACTGGGAGAAGCAGTGCGATTAATTCAACATTCTGTGATTGTGGGGTGATTTGCCGTCTTTGAATTAATTCTTAACGCTGATACTTTCCTGTTCTGAACACTATTTCTTTATGAGCAGGATTGGAAAGAGAAATATATTCATGAGAATTACTCCCGAATTTTCAGTGAGAATCTCGTGCAACAGGTAAGCACTGAAGATTTGACATTCTTTTTCCTTCGATTCTATATGCTCAGATTCCCATGAACTTTGGAACCATTATTCCTTTGTTGCTCAGTTCCAGTAAATCTTTTCCCTTGGAGATAGAGTTTCCATCCTAGATTCATTCGGTGTCCTGATCATTTCTGATGTGCCATCGATTTCTGCAAGAATCCTGGTAGGAAGTTTGTGACAACAAACAGAGAACTTTGCATCTCTTGTCTCCCTTTCATGGGACCCAGGCCCCTCAGCCCTTAGTCAGGCCAATACTCTGCTGCACTGAGCAAACACATCACTATTAGAGACAACGTCTTGCAGATGTACTTTTAAACCAAGTTCTCTCAGATGGGTGTAAAAGATCCCATGGACACTGTTGCAAAATGAGCAGCTAAGTTACCCCTGGTATTCTGGCCAATATTTACTCCTCAATGCCAAGCGACTGTCTGTGTGGAGTTTGCACATTCTCTCCGTGCCTGCGTGGGTTTCCTCCCACAGTCCAAAGGCTAGGTGGATTGGCCATGCTAAATTGTCCGTAGTGTTCAGGGATGTGGAGATTAGGTGGGTTATAGGGGGATGGGTCAGTGTGCCCTTACACTGTAGGGATTCTATGATCTGTGAACATCACAAACACGGATTATCTGTTCTACGTCATGTTTCTTTTCATGGGATCCTGCTGTTGACAAATTGGCTGCTTCTTTCTTGCTCTCTCCGACTCATATTCTCATGCTCGCCTTCTCTTTCTCTTTCTCTCTCTCTCTTCCCCCTTACAAGCTCCCTTTCATATTCTCCACTACCCTCCCAGAGGGATGAACACAGGAGCCTCAGCCTTTGTATTTGTCCGACAAGTTTGAGGTGTTTTCAGCATGTCTGGTTTGTGAGCTGACTTCCCATGGCACCATGATGGAGGAAGCCATTCTAGCCACAAAGAGAAAGGAATGTTCTGGTTGTAGAGGACAGTATAAGCAAAGAGACAGACACCGTTCTCTCGAGCAAAGAGCACGAGTCCTGGAGGCTGTGTCACCTGCCTGGTGCAGGATTCGGCATATCTCCCCAGGGCTGGAGAGGAATTTTCAGTGGGTGAGAAAGGATCCAGTCATCATGGTCTATGTATATAACACTGACGTTAGCAGGGCAAAGAAGAGAGTTCTGAATAGTCAGTATATGGGGCTAGGTGCCAGTTAAGAAGCAGGGGCATAGTTTCTAGATTATTACCAGCGCCATATGCAAATTGGCATCAAGTAAATCAGGCTAGAGAGATGAATGTGTGTCTCAGAGACTGGTGTGGGAAGCATTTGGTAAGGATGCTTTCATTATAAGGTAATTAGTTAATTCTATCTCATTGCACAATAGCAGGTCTATTGTGGTTCCAGTTCATTGGGCACTTGGGAAAGTGGGATCTGTACCAATGGGCCAGTCTCCACCTGAACTCTGCTGGGGCTTGTGTTCTTGCCGACCACATAACCTGGGAAGTAAAGAGGATTTTAAACAAAATAGTGAAGACAAGGGATCACTTTGAAAAAACATGGTAAATCAAGGAATACAGCCAAGGGTAGAAAGAAAGGTGTTAATACAGGAACCAATAAACAGTCTGAAACAAAAGGGATAGAGCGTACGCACCTATAAATAAACCAACAGATAACACTGGAATTTACAAGGAGGATAAAAGGACAAAACTAAAGACCGTGTATTTGAATGCACATGGCTTTCAAAACAAAACTGATGAAATAAGAACACAATTATAATTCAATAAATAACAGTCTGGTGACCGTTGCAAAGACAAGGCTGAAGGATGACTTGATTGGGAACTGAATATCGAAGGGTACAGGACATTTAGGTAGGACAGCTAGGCAAAAGTACAAAAACTGAAGCTACTGGAAAAGCTCAGCAGGTCTGGCAGCAACTATGAAGGAAAAATCAGAGTTAACATTTCGGGTCCAGTTACCCTTCCTCAAAACTGGGTGGACAAGAAGAAAGGTTAGAATGGAAACCCTGTTGAAGAGAGGAGCAGAACTTCTTCAAGGTGGTCATTGCCTAGAAGAGATGTGGCAATGAGTTAAATACTAAATAAAAACCAAAAGAACTGCGGATACTGTAAATCAGGAACAAAAACACCCAGTTCTGAGGAAGGGTCACAGGACCCGAAACGTTAACTCTGATTTTTTTCTTCATAGATACTGCCAGACCTGCTGAGCTTTTCCAGCAACTTCTGTTTTTGTTCCTGATTTACAGCATCCACAGTTCTTTCGGTTTTTATTCAGCTTGGAAGAGGTGATTACTTAAATAATGATGATGTTAGGGCGTTAGAGAGGGGTGATCTAAGTTCAGGGAACCAGGATATGGAAACTGTTTTTATAGACACGAGAAATGATAAAGGCAAGAAATTGTTTGCAGGATTGATGTAAAAGTTACTTCATGCTAGGGAAAGGAAGAAAAGCATGGTGATAATCATGGGAGATATTAATCTACATATACACTGTAAAAATCAGAATGGCAAAGATAGCCTAGATGAGGAACTCATAGATTGCTTTCAGAATAGTTTATGATAACAGCACGTCTGGAGCCAACCAGAGAGCAGGCTAAACCAGACATGAGATACAATTAACTAATTACCTTATAATGAAAGTATCCGTAGGTAGTAGTGACCATAGTATAATTGACTTTCAGCTTGAAGGAGCAGGTCCAATGCTTCCAATTTAAATGTAGTCAATTATAAGTGTGAAAGTAGAGCTGACTGAAGTGAACTAACAGGTTAGGTTAAAAGATAGCATTGCCAAGGCAGATATTTAGGGATACACAGAATAGATACAGTCTAAAGAGTACAAAAAAAATTTCAAGGGACAGACCCACTATCCATGGTTAACTAGAAAGGTTAGAGAAAAAACATAATTGTGAGATGATAGGTGAGGGTCCGAAGATTGAACAGAATATAAGAAACTGCAAAGGATGACCAAAGATGTAATAAGGAATAAAAATTAAGAATACAAAAGAAAGCCAGAAAAATAAATCAGATAGTAACACTTTCCATAAGTATGTGAGGAAGGTGAGTCAGCAGAGTGTTCATTGATCTGACGGAAAGGGAGTCTGAACTAATAATGCAAAATAAAGAGATTGCACATGAGTCAAACAGGTATTTTGCATCAGTCTTCTCTATATAGGAAAGTATCATCTCCAGAACAGCGATTAGTCATGAAATAGAAGAAAGAGGGGAACTCGGGGAAAATCACAATTGCCAGAGAAGTAAATTGTTGAAGCTGTGGGCTGAGAAGTGCCTAGGTCCTGACCAAATTCATCTGTGGGTCATAAAAGAAGAGGCTGGTAGGATAGTTGATACATTGGTTTTAATTTTACAAAACTCCCTTCATTCATTGTAGTTCGCATTAGATTAGAAGATAGTAAGTTTAGCTCCTTTATTCACAAAGGGAGGGAGACAGAAGGCAACAAACTGCAAGCCAGTTAGCTTACCATTTGTCAGAGGTAAAGTATTAAAAGCTGCTATTAAGGAAATTATGCTGTGGACGTGTGGGTGTTGGACTGGGGTGGGTGAAGTCAGAAGTCACATGACATCAGGTTGTAGTCCAACAGGTTTATTTAAAATCACAAGCTTTTGAAGTGCTTCTCCTTCGTGACTTCTGACTAAGGAAATTTTAGCAGGCCACTTAGATAAGTTCAAGGTAATCGGACAGAGTCAACATGGTTTTGTGAAAAGGAAATCTTGCTTATCCAATCTATTGGAGCTCCTGAAGTAAGTGACACATGGTGTAGATAGAGGGGAAACTGGTGGATGGACTGTACTTAGATTTTCAGAAGGCATTTGATCAAGGTTACTGTGGACAGTAGAAGTTCTGGTGTAGGGTAGCATATTGGCTGGGATAGAAGGTTGGTTGGCTAACGGATAACAGTGAGCAGATATAGAAGGTCTGTTTCAGGTTAACACAATGTAATGAGTGCTGTGTCCCAGGGATTGGTGCTGGAACCTTAACTGGTTACAATTTATATATAATTGAAGGGGCAGAAGGTGGGGTTGTGAAGAGTTATGAAGAGGAGATAGATATTACAGAGGAATGTAGATAGGTTAAGGTGAGCAGACAACAATCTACAAACAAAATATAATGTGGAGAAATGTGAAATTGTTTATTTTGCCAGGGAGAATAATAGATAATTAAACTATCTGAATTGTGAGAGATTGCAGAGCTCTGACATAAGAGGGATTTGAATATCCTAAATGATGAATTGCAAAAAGTTTCTGTGCAGATACAGCAAGTAATTAGGTGAGCTAATAGAATGTTATCATTTCTGGAAGGAAATTAAATACAACCGTAGAGGTTATGCTTCAGTTATACAGGGCACTGATAAGATCACATCTGCAGTATTGGGCACAATTGTAGTCTCCATATGTTGGAGGCAGTTCAGAGCAGGTTTACTAGACTAATACCTGTAATGGGCAAGTTGCCATATGAGAAAGATTGGAGAGACTAGTCTTGTGTCCACTGGAAAACAGAGGAGTAAGAGATGACTTGAATTAAACATAAAAGAGCCTGACAGGGTAGACGTGGAGATGATGTTTCCTGGTATAGGAAATCTATATTTGAGAATTATGGGAAATAAAAAGTCATCTACTTAAAACAGAGGTTAGGCTAATTTTTTTCTCCAAGTTTTATGAGTCATTGGAATTCTCTTCCTGAAAAGGTAGCAGGAATGTGAATTTGTGAATGTGCATGTGAACAGTCGGATCAGCCGTTACCTTATTGAATGGCGGAGAAGGCCGAATGTATGTGCATATGCCTTGCTGTTTCCCTCTCTTCTGCCCTTCTATCTTTCCCCCACTTCCTCTTTTTTTATTTATATACCTCTCTCTCTCCCCCCAACCTCTCTCCCCCCATCCCTCTTGCCCTCCCCCTCTCTCTCACCCCTCTTCCCCCCTTCCCCTGTCCCTCCCCCCACCCTGTCTCCCCTCCCACCCTCTCTCCCCC
>NW_025977659.1:0-6868 GCF_021869965.1 Rhincodon typus | reverse complement strand
CAACAGAGATAAGGAAATAATTTTATTCTCTCGGAGAGTTATCTTTGGAATCCCCTTCCTCAAAAGACAGTGAGTGCAGAATCTTTAGATATTTTTAAGGCAGAAGGAGAGTTGTGATGGCCAAGAGGATGAAAGGTTATTGGGGGTGTGCATGAACATGCAGGTGAGGTTAGAATCAGATCAGCCACAATCTTACTAAATGACAGAACAGGATTAAAGGGCTGAGTGTCCCGCTCTTGTTTTGTTTCGATTTGGTTTACTATTGTCACGTGTACCAAATACAGTGAAAAGTATTGTTTTGTGTATTGTCCAGACAAATCATACCTTACATCAGTACATCAGGGTACTAGAACAGAATGCAGGATACAGTGTCACATCTACAGAGAAGTTGCAGTGAAAGATCAACTCTCCTATATGAGAGGTCCGTTCGTAAGTCTGATAACAGTGAGGAAGAAGCTGTTCTTCAATCTGTTGGTACGTATTTTTTTCTCTTCTGCCCAATGGAAGAGAGTATAAACAGGGTGGGGGGGTTCTTTGATTATGTTGACTGCTTTCCCGAGACAGTGGGAAATGCAGTTGAAGTGAATGGAAGGAAGTTTGGATTGCGGGATGGACTAGGCTGTGTTCACAGCTCTCTGTAATTTCTTACAGTCCTGGGCAGAGCAGTCGCTGTATCAAGCTGTGATGTATCTGGGTAGAATGCTTTCTATGGTACATATGTTCCAGTGTTTGGATGTTCATGCATTTTACAGACAAGTCATACTCCATCAAGACTGTGGATGGAGAGAGTCACTGCCCCTCGAGGGTGGGTTTGTGATGGGGTTGCTGCATGCTATGGGCAGTGATGTGCTTTATCGATAAGGTGCAGTTTGTCTGTTGTGCTTCTGCCCTGGGTCTGAACGATGGAGGAGTGTCACCTGTTAGGATTCCATCTGCGTTGGAATGATACATGCTCATCCCACAAAACTCCATTACTTCATTACCTCTGGACGTAGCTGGTTCACTTTCTGACCCAATTCTTTGGGATGTTTTATTGCCTGAAAGGCATTAGATAATTGCAAGAGTGACCTATCCCCTCCCTAACTCCCCACCTACACTCACCTTTACTGGCTCCATCCCCGCCTCTTTGACCTGTCTGTTTCCTCTCCACCTATCCTCTCCTCTATCCATCTTCTATCCGCCTCCCACTCTCTCCCTATTTATTTCAGAACCCCCTTCCCCTCCCCCTTTTCTGAAGAAGGGTCTAGGCCCGAAACGTCAGCTTTCCTGCTCCTATGATGCTGCTTGGCCTGCTGTGTTCATCCAGCCCTGCACCTTGTTATCTCAGATAATTGCAAGAAGTTGTTGTTACTGACTCACATTTTGGGGGTTTCAGGGTCAGAGAATTTATTCTCTTTCTTTATTCATTTGTGGGCATCATTGGCTGGGCCCAGCATTTATTGCCCGTCCCTAGTTGCCCCTTGAGAAGGTGGTGGTGAGCTGCCTTCTTGAACCATTGCAGTCCACCTGCTGTGGGTTGACCCACAACATCTTTAGGGAGGGAATTCCAGGATTTTGACCCAGCGACACTGAAAGGAACTATACTGTCAGGCAAAAACCGAAAGAACTGTGGATGCCGTAAATCAGAATGCAAATCAGAATTAATGTTTCATGTCAAATTACCCTTCCTCAAACCTCCAGTTCTGATTAACTCCGATTTCTCTCCACAGATGCTGCCAGACCTGCTGAGCTTTCCCAGCAATTTCTGTTTTTGTACACACTAAAGCATATTGTTTACCGCCTGTGATCCCACACACACTGAGAACTAGATTAATTATCCAGTGATAAGTTAAACACAAACTTATTTTTGTTTTGCAAAAGTACACTTTGTTCATAAAATATTGAATCATCTTTCCAAAACATCTCAAATTAGACTCTTACAAGAAATGCAATAAAATTCAACTTTTCTCTCACTGAGCACATTACACTCTTGGGAACTTCAACAGAATTGCTATACATGTGCCGTTTGTTATATATACCCTATTACAAGCGTATAGTCTGAGGGGAGGAGCGATCTTGTGGTACTATCCCTGCCTCAGGGCTAGGAGTCCTTGTTCACCTGCTCCAGAGTTGTGTAATAACATTTCTGAGCGGGTTGATTAGAAAATATGGGTTCTTAAACTGAACGGACCATCGTTAAATTTGGCAGAAGGACCTAACAAGGTGGCGTTTCCCCATTGCCCCTTGACAGCATCTGCCCCAAGCTTAGTGTGTCCCTCAGCACATAGCCCTGGACCTTGGAATGTGCCAGTCTGCAACACTCGATTGGGATCAACTCCTTGTTCTGGAAGACCAACAAGTTTCGGGCAGAACCAAAGAGAGTCTTTCACTGTGTTGATGGTCCTCCATGTGCATTTAGTCACAGTCAACCTCATCATAATTAATCCACTGTGTTCCACACATTAACCTGCAGTTAATCCCTACTCAATCATTGTTAGCCCACTCTCCACGGCAGCACAGTTTCCGTTTTGACTAGAGCCGTTGTTTTTGGGCTATGTCTAATCAGGAGCCAACAGCAGCGATGGTGGTACAGTGGCGATGTCACTGAGCCACAAACCAACAGTTCAAATCCTACCTCAGCCTCTGGAGCAGGTTAAATTTAACTATTGAAGGTCTGGAACTGAAAGTTATCTCAGTAATGCAACTGTCAGTGATTGGTGTAAAAAAATTCCATCATGGTGGCTCAGTGGTTAGCCCTGCTGCCTCACAGCGCCAGGGACCCAGGTTCAATTCCACCCTCGGGCGACTGTCTGTGTGGAGTTTGCACATTCTCCCCGTGTCTGTGTGCATTTCCTCCAGGTGCTTGGGTTTCCTCCCACAGTCCAAAGATGTGCAGGTTAGGGTGGATTGGCCATGGGAAATTGCCCATAGTGTGCGGGCTAGGTGGGTTAGCCATGAGAAATGCAGGGTTACAGGAATAGGATGGGGACTGGGTCTGGGTGGGATGCTCTCCAGAGGGCCGGTGTGGACTCAATGGGCTGAATGGCCTCTTTCTGCAGGGTAGGAATTCTATGATTGTCTTGCCAGTGTTGGAACCTAGCAGTTCAATGCTCAGGATTTGTGTTCAGTTCTGGTCGCCTCATTATAGGAAAGATGTGGCAGTTTTAGAGACGGTGCAGAGGAGATTTACCAGGATGCTGCCTGGACTGGAGGGCAGGTTGTATGAGGAAAGGTTGAGGGAGCTAGGGCTTTTTTCATTGGAGCGAAGAAGGATGAGAGGTGACTTGACAGAGGTGTACAGGATGATGAGAGGCATAGATAGAGTGGATAGTCAGAGACTTTTTCCCAGGGCAGAAATGGCTATTATGAGGGGCATAATTTTAAGGTGATTGGAGGAAGGTATAGGGGAGACGTCAGAGGTAGGTTCTTCACACAGAGAGTGGTGGGTGTGTGGAATGCACTGCCGGCAGTGGTAGTGGAGTCAGATACTTTACAAAGATTTAAGCTACTCTTGGATAGGCACATGGAGGATAGAAAAATGTATGGTATGCAGGGTAGATTGATCTTAGTAGGATAATAGAAAGTAGTAGGATAGAGTGGACAGCCAGAAACCTTTTCCTAGGGTGGAGGTACCTATTACGAGAGGTATAGTTTTAAAGTGAGTGGAGGTAGATATAGGGGAGATGTCGGAGGTAGGTTCTTTACTCAGAGGGTGGTAGGGGCGTGGAATGTATTGCCGGAGAGGGTAGTGGAGTCGGCCTCATTAGGGGCACTTAAGCGGCTTTTAGATAGGCATATGGATGATAGTATAAGGTAGGAGTGGAGGTTAGACAGACCTTAAGTTTTGGGTAAAAGTTCGGCACAACATTGTAGGCCGAAGGGCCTGTACTGTGCTGTACTGTTCAATGTTCTATGTTCTATGTTCTATGCTATGTTCTAGGACCGGTAAAGTCAGTCTGAATTCCGTGAACTCACCACTTTTCCTGTTGTTTTCATGTGATACGCTGGGTGATTGAACATATTCAGGTCCGGCTTAGACAGATTTTTAGCTGGAAATGGAGTTAAACATCATGGTCAGTGGGGCAGACAGGCATGTGAAGTGGTTGCCGTGGTGGGATCTTACTGCGTAGCGGAATGGGCAGGAGGGGCTGAATGGCCTACTCCTATGGTTGAAGACAGAAATGAGGAGAAATTCTTTTGCCTTACAGGACCATGTGTCTGTGGAATTATCTTCCCCCTGAGAACAGCACTGGCAGGATCATTAAATATTTTTTAAGGGTGCTGGCGAGGCTACACCTGGAGTTTTGGTCTCCTTACCTTAGAAAGGGTGTACTGGCACTGGAGAGGGTGCAGAGGAGCCAACACAGAGTGGTGCTGGAGGAACACAGCAGGTCAGGCACCGTCAGGCGAACAGGAGAGTCAATGTTTTGGGTTTACACCCTTCACAGGGACTGGGGAGTGGGAAGGGAGCTCGGAAATAAACAGGGGGAAGGGGGTTGGGCTGGGGGAAGGTAGATGGGATAATGATAGGTGAATGCAGGTGGGGGGGTTGTAGAGATTGGTGGATAGATGGGAGAGAAGATGGACAGGTTGTGTCAGGTCAAGGAGGCGGGGATGAGAGGGAGGTATGGATGTGGGATGAGGCCAGGGATAGGCTGGGGAGATTTTGAAACTGGTGAACTGTGAGCTGTAGGCTCCCGAGGTGAATATGAGGTGCTGCTCCTCCAGTTTGCATGTGGCGTCATTGTGACACTGGAGGGGACCCAGGATGGACATGTTCACTAGGTTGATTCCTGAATTGAGAGGGTTGGCTTATGAGGAGAGATTGAATAGACTGGGACTCTACTCACTGGAATTTAGAAGAATGAAGGGGTGATCATATAGAAACATATGAAATTATGAAGGGAATAGATAAGATAGAAGCAGGGAGGATGTTTCCACTGGCGGGTGGAACTAGAACTAGGGGGCATAGCCTCAAAATAAGGGGGAAGCAGATCTAGGACTGAATTGAGGAGGGACAGCTTCACCCAAAAGGTTGTGAATCTGTGGAATTCCCTGCCCAGTGAAGCAGCTGAAGCTACCTCGCTGAATGTTTTTAAAGCTAAGACAGATTTTTGAGCAGTAAAGGAATTAAGGGTTATGGTGGGCAGGCGGGTAAGTGGAGCTGAGTCCATGAAAAGGTCAGCCATGATTTTATTGAATGGTGGGGCAGGCTCAAGGGGGCCAGATGGCCTACTCCTGCTCCTAGTTCTTATGTTCTAACGTTCTAAGGTGAAGGTCGATAAATTTGTCAGTGTCGCGGGTGTCAAAGGTTATTGGAGCAGGCCGGAAAGTGGAGTCAAGGCTGCAGTCATAATTGCCTTAGATGGGGAAAGCAGCGTCGAACAGACATACGGCCTACTCCCCGTCTTTATTCAGGCTCCAGGGCCTTGAGTTTGGGAGCACATGTATTTACACAGGGGCTTGCCTCGGTTCTGGTAAAGCAGATGGCAAAGGAACAGTGAACTAGCAGCTCACTGAAGTTTGAAATGGCGTTTTGACAAATGTTGGAAGCCAGTAAAATCATCACGAGCCAGTGCGAGGAACGTGGATGGGAATTAACTGGGATCAGAGGCACAACTAATTCCAGCGAAAGATTGAGCTTTATTGAGCCAAGTATGAACAATACTCAAGAGGCATTTGGGATGTCGATAATGAGCTGCGCAGAAATTAACTTGCTTTTAAGTCTCAGATGTTTGGCAATTACAACACTTAGATGGCAGCACTGAGGAAGCAAGTGATGAATACTTAACAGCAAAGTCATCAGGCCAACAGTTTTAACAGGGGAAATCAACCTATTTATTAAAGTGCTTGTCTGATACAATCAACTTCAAACCTAATGTTAATGCAGAAGGAGAATGCTGTAGAGATTAATCACTGAGGAGCCGTGAATTTCACAGACTGCCCACGAAACTGCATGTTTTGGCTAAGGTCAGTCTGAAAAATCCCACTCCCCCAGGTCTGATTAAGCAACGTCAACATCCATCACAAGAGGAAGGGGAGTTGGAATTGTGCGATGAAGTGCAGGCCATTCAGCCCATTGTGCCTAACCCAGCCCCTTGATGCATTCTTGGAAATAAACCGAGCAAACTCTCAGAAACTTGGGCCATCTCTGCACAGCGGGCAGGTGATGGCCAAGTGGTGTTCTCGCTGGACTACGAATCCAGAAACCCAGCTGATGTTCCGGGGACCTGGGTTCGAATCCTGCCACGGCAGATGGTGGAATTGGAATTCAAAAAAAAAAAATCTGGAATTAAGGGTCTACTGATCACCATGAAATCATTGCCAATTGTCCATCTGGTTCACTAATGCTCTTCAGGGGAGAAAAAGTGTCACCCTCACCTGGTCTGGCCTACGTGTGACTCACAGACCCACAGCAATGTGATTAACTCTGAATTGCCCTCTGAAATGGCCGAGCAAGCCTCAATTGTACAAATCACTAGAAAGACTCAAATAAATGAAACTGGACAGATCACCTGGCATCGACCTAGGCACTGGAGAAAACAACGGCAGAAACAGCCCTGTTGACACTGCAAAGTCGTCCTCACTAACATCTGGGGGCTAGTACCAAAATTGGGAGAGCTGTCTCATTAGTCAAACAATGGCCTGACATAGTCATACTCACAGAATCATACCTTACCTCCCAGACATCACCATCACCATCACTGGGTATGTCCTGTCCCACCGGCAGGACAGACCCAGTAGAGGTGGTGGCACAGTGGGAATATAGGGAGAGGGTGTTGCTGTAGGAGTCCTCAACATTGGCTCCAAACCCCATGAAGTTTCACGGCTTCAAGTTAAACATGGGCAAGGAAACCTCCTGCTGATTACCACATGCCATCTTCCCTCA
>NW_025977658.1:1197-6868 GCF_021869965.1 Rhincodon typus | reverse complement strand
GATATGCTCTTCGGAAGGTCGGTGTGGACCCGCTGGGCCGAATAGCCTGCTTCCACCCTGTAGGGATTCTATGATCTGCCAGTTTTCTGCCCACTCACATGTGTCATCAACAAGTTTAGTGCCTGCATCTAAGTCACTGATATAGATTGTAAATGTTTGAAACCCCAGCATTGATCTCTTTGGCACTCCACTAGTCCACTTATCCCACCAACCTGAAAGTATCACCTACTATCTCTTTTCCTGTTAGCAAGGACAAAGAATTGATTAGCTGATATGTTAGTTCCTACACCTTGTCAAATGCCTTTTGGAAATCCAAGTATATCTCCACTAAAGGTTCCTTTATTATCCACATTACTTGTTATTTCTACAAAAACTCTAATAAATAAATGTTAATAAATTAGTCAAATACTATTTCCCTTTGACAAAACTATGTTGATTCTGCTAATTGCCCTGAGATTTCCTAAGTGTCCTGCCATAACCTCCTTAAGAATAACTTTGAGTACTTTCCCCATTACAGGTGCTGAGCTAAGTGGTCTGTAGATGGCTGCTTTTGCTCTCCTTCCTTTCTTGAATAAAGGAGTTACATTTGCTATTTTGGAATGTGATAGCAATTTTCTAAAATCTAGGGAAGTTTGGAAAATTAAAATCGGTGCATCTGCTGTCTCAGCAGCCTTTTCTCTTAAGACCCTTGGCTGAAGTCCATCAGGACTTGGCAGCTTTTAATTCCAAAAGTTTTCTCAATACTCTTTACCCAGTGATTGCTATAGTTTTACATCTGTCCGTCCCTTTCAACTCTGGCTTTACAACTGTTTCTGAAATGTTATTTGTATCCTCTACAGTGTAAACAGATGCCAGTTGGTTTATCATCGTTTCCCTGTTCTCCACTATTAATTCCCCAGACTCACTTTCTAGAGGATCAATGTTCATTTTTTACCTAGTCTTTTCCTTCTTAAATATCTTTGATACATCTTAATATTTTTTTTTTAACTAGCTTTCCTCCATATTCAAATTTCTTTATTATTTTGTACATTCTTTGCTGTCTTTTATATATTTTCTTCATTCTCTCATGGCATATGGATATTGCTGGCAAGGTCAGCATTTGTCACCTGTCCCTGATTGTCCTTGTACCTTAAGGCCTTGCTAAACCATGTCAGAGAGCAGTTAAGAGTCAGCTGCATTGCTGTGGGTCTGGAGTTGTGTGTAGGTCAGATAAGGACAGCAGATTTACTTCCCTTCTGGGATTTAGTGAACCAGGTGGGTTATTATGACATTCGTTGATGGTTGTAATGGTCACCATACCAGCTTTATATCCCAGGTTATTTAATTAGATTCAAAGACCACCAGCTGCTATAGACAGCATTCACCTGGACCTCTGGATTACTTGTCCAGTGACGTTACCGTCATGCCACCGTCTCCCCATACCTGTCCAATCTCTGACCTGCCACTAATCTTTCTTTCAATTTGATACTATCTTTGAATTTCTTGGCCATGGATGGTGTATCCTTTCCCTAGATTCTTTGTACTCATTGCAATGAATCTTTGCTGAGTGTTTTAAAATAATTTTTCAAGTATGCTGATGATCTATCCCTTAATCTAATGTTCCAGTTCACTTTATTCAGTGTTATTTTCATACCCTCATAATTTTCCTTATTTAAATTTAACATGTCAGTCTTAGATTCACTCTTTTCTTCCTCAAACTGAAAGGAAAATTCAATAATGTTATGCCCGTTCCTTCTTAAGGGTACCATTACTGTGAGGTAATTACTTAATCGTTATCATCTATAGAATAACCTGCTGTCTGCTAGGCTGTATCATTTGGTGCTTTAAGGAATTGTCCAAATATGCTCTATGAACACATCTTCCAGATTACCTTTGCCAATTTGATTCACCCAATCTTTATGTAGATAAAGATCACCCATGATTCTTGCCTCCACTTTCTACAAGCCTCCATTATTTCTACTTGTATACCTTGTCCTACAGTGTGATTAGTGACTTTCAACCTTTTACTATTTCTTATCTCAACCCATATTGATTCTACATCTTCATCTTTGAAACTAAGGACATCTCTCTCTATTGTATTAATGCCATGCTTATTAACAGAGCTACCCCTCCACCTTTTCACGAGCTTTCTGTTCTTACAAATTTCATGTCCACCAAGAATATCGAGGTCAGTGTTTGTCACATTGCAGCCATGTCTGTGTAATGGCAATCAGATAGAAACAACTGCGTATTATTTTGCTGTCATTTAATCTGTTCTACCTGCATTCACATATGGATCCTTTAACTCTCCCTTTGCTGTTTTTTTTTGTAATCCTTGGCTGAATTTGTTGCATAGTTTTTGTACACTCTGTCCCTTCCTGGCATGTTCTGATCATCAATTCCCTTCATTGTTACCTTTCTCACTTGCTTTATTTCCTCATTTTAATTCATTACATCTTCTTTCTCAAACTGAATGCTAAATTCAATCATGCTGTGAAGATTCCTCCCTAAAGGCATCATTGCTAAGAGCTAATTACTTAATCCTTTCTCATTGCTAAACCTCCTCTAGATATGGTAAAGAGTACTAAAATATATAGTTCAAATAATAGAATAAAAAGAAGCCCAGAGTTGAAAAAGTGGAAGCCAGATGGTGCAGGAGATGAGTCTTTGGAACATTATTATACAATAGGATTTTGCTGCTCACCAAACCTGTGCTGATAATGCCACTATATTCATCACATAATACGGGATGTATGTAACTTTTAAAAGACAAATGTACAATCTTTTGAAAAGATCTTTTGAGTCTTTATACTGGCGTTAATCAAGACCAGTAGCCAGGAATGAGGTTTCAATAGAGTTTTGGTTCTACAAAACAAGTCTGCTGTATACGCTCTGAAAGAGTGGTGACAATCTGAAGAAGGGCTCCGACCTGAAATGTCAGCTTTCCTGCTCCTCTGATGCTGCCTGGCCGGCTGTGTTCTTCCAGCTCCACACTGTGTTATCTCTGACTCCAGCGTCGGTAGTTCTCAGTATCTCTGTTAACTAAAGTGTTTGGTTGTTGACAGTATGCTCTATTTATTTTCTTCAAGAGTAAATTACTTTATCAGAATTGACATATTAGGAGACTTGGGGAGGGAAAACAATTGACAACTTGTCCATCAATTGTCTTCTGAGCTTTGATTCTATTGCCTCCATTTCTCTATAGGGTGTCCAGACATAGACCTTTGGCTAATAGACATCTAATAGTCCTTTGGCTCATTTTCAACCTCCTGTAATCTCTGCTTTAACACCAATAGCACCCTATTAATTTGTCACTTAAAGGCACCAGAGAGAACAGGAACAGGCAGGGAGTTTATTTTCTTGTTTCATTGAGAAAGTGGCACTTCAGCTTCTAGGTCACTAGAAACATGACAATTGATTCTTTATTCATCGACGGGATGAGGGCGTCACTGGCTAGGCCAGCATTTATTGCCCATCCCTAATTGCCTAGAGGTCAGTTAAGAGTCACCCATATAGCAATGGGTCTGGAGTCACATGTAGGCTGGACCAGGTAAGGATGGCAGTTTCCGTCCCTAAAGGTACATTAGTGAACCAGATGGGTTTTTCCGACAATCGACAATGGATTCATGGTCATCATTAGATTCTTAATTCCAGATATTTTATTGAATTCAAATTCCACCGTCTGCCGTGGCGGGATTCGAACCCAGGTCCCCAGAACATTATCTAGGCCTCTGGATTAACAATCCAGCGATAATACCACTAGGCCATCGCCTTCCCAACTGATCAATATGTTCACAGTCTGACAGGAATGTGACTTTTGGCTGATTCTTCCTTGTTCAATCAGGGATGGGTGGCAAATAGCGGTCTAGCGAATGACATAATACTTAGGTACAGCATCTGCTGTACTTAACACAACTCAATTCTATGTGGTTCTAAAAATGAAAAGTATCAATTGCCACATGTCTTAGCTTGTTGGGTCTGTTCCACTATTTAATATGATCATGGCTAATTAATCACTACAGTATCTTTTACCAATACTAACTCCATAACACTTTATGCTACTTGCAAATAGAATATGTTGATCTCTACTTTAAAGATACTCAAAGACTGCACTTCCGCAGCCCACTGGGGTAAAGAATTCCAAAGATTCACAACCGACTACGTAAAAATGATTTTCTTTGACTCGGTCCAAAATAACATACCCTTTTTTAAGTTGTTCTCCCTGTTTCTAGATTCCCCAACCAGGGGAAATATCTTACCTTCTATCCGGCTATTCCTTTTAAGTATTTTGTAAGTTTCAATGAGGTTATCTCTCGTTCTATGAAACTTGAGAGAATACAGACCCAGTTTGCCCAATCTCTCTTAGGACAGTCCCGCCATTCCAGGAGCAAGTCTGGCGAACTTTCGTTGTACTCCGTATATGACTATAATAAAACCAGAGTAGAGACCTGGCAAATTCAGCATGCTTCTTGTTCTGAAGGACCTCCATGTTGGAGTCTGGGCACCAATGTGTCAGGGTATGCTCCATGGGCATTAGCCACATACAACCCACAATATGTATCAGCCTCTAAGAACTCTCATAGCACATCTCCAATCCACTTACAGGATGCTTCTGCACTTCAGTGTCTTTGCTACAGGCGCGTGACGTTTGGCAATGGTTCGTTGGTCTAGGGGTATGATTCTCGCTTTGGGGATTGTACAGCGTCGATATGCAAGAGATCCTGGATTCAAATCCCAGACGAGCCCTCATCAATTGTGGGTGGCACAGTGGCTCAGTGGTTAGCACTACTGCCTCACAACACTAGGGACCCTGGTTCGATTCCAGCCTCAGGCAACTGTCTGGGTTTCTGAAGGACCTCCCTGTTGGAGTCTGGGCACCAATGTGTCAGGGTATGCTCCATGGGCAAACCCACAAATTGTGTGGGTTTCCTCCGGGTGCTCCGGTTTCCTTCCACAGTCCAAACGTGCAGGTTAGGTGGATTGGCCATGCTAAATTGCCCATAGTGTTCAGGGATGTGTAGATTAGATGGGTTATAGCGGTATGGGTGTGGGTGTGGGTGGAATGCTCCGAGGGTCGGTGTGGACTTGTTGGGCCAAAGGGCCTGTTTCCACACTGTAGAGATTCTGTGATTCTGTCATTTTAACACTGCAGCAAGGACACTGCTCAGGGACACACACCCAGCTCATTGACTGGACTAGACTGTATCTCTGGGCTCTTTGCTTTTATTCTTAGCGTTCACTCACTGTGAGCCTACCTGGTTGCTCACCGTATCTATGCCTTGCTTTTGCCTCTCAACCAGAGATGACAGGCTCACATTAGAACATAAGAACAGGAGTAGGCCATCTGGCCCCTCGAGCCTGCCCCACCATTCAATAAGATCATGGCTGATCTTTTTGAGACTCAGCTCCACTTACCCGCCCGCACGCCATAACCCTTAATTCCTTTACTGTTCAAAAATTTATCTAGCCTTGCCTTCAACGCATTCAGCGAGGTAGCTTCAACCGCTTAACTGGGCAGGGAATTCCACAGATTCATAACCCTTTGGGTGAAGAAGTTCCTCCTGACCTCCGTCCGACATCTGCTTTGCTTTATTTTGAGGCTATGCCCCCTAGTCCTAGTTTCACCTGCTAGTGGAAACAACCTTCCTGCCTCCACCTTATCTATTCCCTTCATAATCTTATATGTTTCTAT
>NW_025977658.1:405-1097 GCF_021869965.1 Rhincodon typus | reverse complement strand
CAGTGCTAGTATACCCCTTCTCAAGTAAGGAGAGGAAAACTGCGCACAGTACTCCAGATGTGGCCTCACCAGGACCCTCTACAGCTGCAGCATAGCCTCCCTGTTTTTAAACTCCATCCCTCTAGCAATGACAGACAAAATTCCATTTGCCTTTTTAATTACCTGCTGCACCTGCAATCCTACTTTTAGTGATTCATGCACAAGGACACTCAAGTCCCTCTGCACAGCATCATGCTGCAGTTTTTTACCATTTAAAACGTAGTCCATTTTGCTGTTATTCCTACCAAAATGGATAACCTCACACTTATCAACATTGTACTCCATCTACCAGACCTTTGCCCACTCATTTAGACTATCTTTATCCCTCTGCAGACTTTCAGTGTCTTCTGCACACTTTGCTCTACCACTCATCTTAGTGTCATCTGCAAATTTTGACTACACTTAGTCACCAACTCCAAATCATCTATGTAACTTGTAAACAATTGTGGTCCCAACACTGATCCCTGAGGTACACCACTAGCCACTGACCGCCAACCAGAAAAACACTCATTTACCCCTACTCTTTGCTTTCTACTAGTCAACCAATCCTCTATCCATGCCAATACATTACCTGTAATACCGTGCAACTTTATCTTATGTAGCAGCCTTTGGTGTGGCACCTTGTCAAATGCCTTCTGGAAATCCAGATACAC
>NW_025977658.1:0-305 GCF_021869965.1 Rhincodon typus | reverse complement strand
ACAAGTAATGTCCTCAAAGAATTCCACCAAATTAGTTAAACATGACCATGCTGGGTGTTCCCAATGGGAGAATTTATATCCCAATGTCTTGCTATTTCTTCCTTAATGATAGTTTCAAGCATTTTCCCCACTACTGAAGTTAAGCTAACTGGCATCTAGTTACCTGCTTTTTGTCTACTTCCTTTTTTAAACAGTGGCATCACATTGGCTGTTTTCCAATCTGCAGGGAGCACCCCAGAGTCCAGTGAATTTTAGTACATAATTACTAGTGCATTTGCTATTTCCCCCATCACCTCTTTTAGTAC
>NW_025977657.1:0-6869 GCF_021869965.1 Rhincodon typus | reverse complement strand
TCTGTGAACTTACAAACCATACCTACTATATTCACATCCAAATCATTGCTATAAATGATGAAAAGCTGTGGATCCAACTCCGATCCTTGTGGCATGCCTCTGGCCGCAGGCCACCCGGCTAAACAACAACCCTCTAACCTTTTAGATTAAAGGCATGACCAAAACAATCCCTCGCAGGTTGTGGAGCATACAAGGGGCCAGGAGAAACTGGGGGCACTATCTGTTCACTCGCGCCTATCATTTACAGGCCCCGGGCCAAGCTCCAAGTCCTGCATTTTCGCAACAGGCCTTAGACTGCTATCGTTTGCGAGGAATTCCTCCCCAGTCTGGGGGGGGGGTCGATGGGCTCAGGGTCACCTGGGGTATCCTCCTGGGAGACCGCCCCTGAATATTCAGTTTTCCTCTGTCCTTTCCTCCCCTGTGGATGCTTTCCACCCACCCAGCTGGCGTCCATAACTGAGGTAACTCCCTCCTGCAGGGTCCAAGTGTGAGTGGGTTGGCGGTCATGAGGGGAGACCAAGCACTACCAGCACCATGCTGGAACTCCCCTCCCCGAGCTGACGGAGGTGGGGATGAAGGAGCTCAGGTGGAACAAAGGGCGGGACGATCAATGAAATGTCCCTCTGAGAAACTATATCTGGAGGGCCGACAGGCTTCAATGTCTCACTGAAAGGAAGGCCTTTCTCCAGGGCAAGGTCTTCAGGAAGAACACCGCCATCCCGTATATGTTCAATACAGCCACCATGGTTGGGGGGTGCAGACTAACCCCACCAAGGCCAGCTACGCTTCTCTCGATGGTCATGTTGGGGTGAATGTAACATTTCAGCCTGAGCTGTTCTGTTAGATAAGGGCGACGAGACAACCCCCACCACTCCAAAATCCTCAATTAGATTCCAGTCTGTAACTCACTCCTGAATATCGGTATCTCTACCTTTCAACCACCCGAACACCTCCATTAGATTCCTGTCTGTAACTCACTCCCGAGTATCTATTTTTCCAATATATAAACCAACCTGGAACGCCGCAATTAGATTTCAGTCTGTAACTCACTCCCGGGTATCTGATATTCGATACATAACCCATCCCACACCCCTCAATTAGATTCCAGTCTGAAACCCATTCCCTGGTATCTATTATTCAATATATAAACCAGCCCGATCCCCTCAATTAGACTGCAGACTATACCACACTCACAGCTATATGTTATTCTACATGTAAACCAACCCACACCCCTTGATTACATTGCAGTGTGTAACTCACTCACGGCTACCTGTCATTCTACACAGAAACCACTCAGTTAGGTTGTCATCTCAACCACACTGCCAGGTATCTGTTATTGTATCCAGAGAAACTACCCGAACATCTTGATCTAGTCTGTAACTCACCCCCAGGTATCTGTTATTCTGTATATAAACCATTTGAATGACTTGATTAGATTTCAATGTGTAACTCACTCCTGGTTATCTGTTAATCGTTATACAAACTCGTTGATTTGACTTCAATCTGTACCACACCTCAGGCTATCTGTTATTCTATCTACATTAACCATCCGATCCCTTTGATCTGATTCCAGTCAGTAATTCATCTGTTATTCTCTGTAGAAAGCACCCAAACCTTTTGATTGTATTCCAGTGTGTAACTGACTTCTGGGTATCTGGTATTCTATATATAAAACACCCCTCAACCCTTGATTAGATGCAGTCTGTAACTCTCGCTCAGGTATCTGTCTTTCTGTATATAAACCATCCGGAACGCCTCGATTAGATTCCAGTCTGTAACTCACTCCCTGGTATCTGTTATTCTGTATATAAACCACCCTGAGCCCCTTGATTAGATTCAAGACTACACAAAGACCTGGGTAACTGTTAATCATTTGAATCTCTACAGTGTGGATGCATGTCATTCGCCCCATCAAGTCCAC
Organism: Rhincodon typus; assembly: GCF_021869965.1. Classification (NCBI taxonomy): domain Eukaryota; kingdom Metazoa; phylum Chordata; class Chondrichthyes; order Orectolobiformes; family Rhincodontidae; genus Rhincodon; species Rhincodon typus. The sequence goes on along the minus strand of NW_025977657.1, from coordinate 4,948 downwards.
GCATCACCTCTATCCATCCCAGCTACCCTGTCCCTATATCTCTGCATTTCCCATGGCAAACCCACCTCGCCTGCACATCCCTGGACACGACCGGACAGTATCCCATGGCCAATCCACCCTAACCTGCATGTCTGTGGGCACGACGGTACAATTTAGCATGGCTAATCCACCCTAACCTGCACATCCTGGGCACTACGGGACAATTTAGCATGGCTAATCCACTCTAACCTGCACATCCCTGGGCACTACGGGACAATTTCCTATGGCCAAACCACCCTAACCTGCACATCCCTGTACACGACGGGACAATTTAGCATGGCCAATCCACCTTAACCTGCACATCTTTAGACTGTGGGAAGAAACCAGAGCACCTGGAGGAAACCTACACAGACAGTCGCCCGAGGTTGGAATCTAACCAAGGTCCCTGAGCTGTGAGGCAGCAGTGCTAAACACTGAGCCACTGTGCCACTCTCATATATCTGTACTAATGACCTAAACCCCTTCATTGGATTCCAATGTGTAACTCACTGCCAGGCATCTGTTAATCTTTATAGAATTCCACAAGCGTGTCAATTAGACGCTAATCTGTACCACACTCCTGAACATCTGTTATTCCATCTATATTAACCACCCAAACCCCTTGATCAGATTCCAGAATGTAATTAATCCCAGGTACCTGTTATTCACTATAGACACCATCCAGTCCAGTCTGGAACTCACTCCCGGGTATCCGTTATTCTGTACATAAACCACCCCAAACCCCTCAATTGGAGTTGAGTCTGTAACTCATTACCCAGTATCTGTTAATCTTTATATAAACCACCCGAACCCCTCGATTAGGATCCAGCCTGTCACTCACTCCCTGGTATCTGTTGTTCTTTTTATAAAGCATCCTGATACCCTTGATTAGATTCCAGTCTGTAACTCAATCCCAGGGTATCTGTTATTCTATATTTAAAACAAACTGAACATCTCGATTAGATTCCAGTCTGTAACGCATTCCTGGGCATTTGCTATCCTCTATAAAAACAATCTGTACCCTTGATTAAACTCTAATCATTAACTCAACCCCAGGTACCTGGTATTATATATATAAACCACCCTTAGCCCCTTGAGTAGATTCCAACTTGCAACTCACTCGCTGATGTCTGTTATTCCATGTGTAATCCACCCCGAACCCCTCGATTAGATTCCAGTCTGTGACTCTGTCGCAGGTGTCTGTTATTCTTTATGTAAACCATCCTGAATCCGCTGATTAAATTCCGTTCTGTTATTCACTCTGGGGTTCCTGTTATTCTATATATGTAAACTACACTGAATGCCTCGACTAGAATCCAGTCTGTAACTCACTCCCAGGAATCTGTTATTCTGTATATAAACCACCCCAAACCCCTCGATTAGATTCCAGTTTGTAACTCATCCCCGGATATCTGTTATTCTGTATATAAACCAGCGTGAACCCCTGATTAGATTCCAGTCTGTAACTCACTACTGGGTGTCTGTTGATTTACATATACACCAGCCCAGACACCTTGATTAGATTTCAGGCTCTAACTCACTCCCGAGTATTTGGTATTCTCTCTATAAACCACCCGAACCCCGACAGTCATGTCTACCATACTGCCAGGTATCTGTTCGTGTATCCAGAGAAACAACAGGAACATCTTGATCCAGTCTGTAACTCACCTTCAGGTATCTGCTTTTCTGTATATAAATCACCTGAATTACTTGATTAGATTCCAATATGTAACTCACTCTTGAATATCTGCTAATCTTTATACAAACAGTGGATTTGACTTCAATCTGTAACACACATCCGGCTATCTGTTATTCTATCTATATTAACTATCTGATCCCTTTGGTTTGATTCCAGTCAGTAATTCATCCCTGGGCATCTGTTATTCTCTGTAGAAAGTGCTCAAACCTCTCAATTAGATTCCAGTCTGGCATTTAATATTTAAGCCACCCCGAACTCCACAATTAGATTCCAGTCTGTAAGTCACTCCTGGGTAACTGTATTCCCCTTAGACACCATCCGAACCCCTCGATTAGATTCCAGTCTGTAACTCATTCCTAGGTATCTGATTTTCTATATATTTATCCCCCCTGAGCCCCTTGATTAGGTTCCAGTCTGTACCGGGTATCATAGATACTCACTACCGGGTATCTGTCATTCTATAGATCAACCACACCAAACCCCTTGATCAAATTCCAATTTGTAACTCACTATCTATTATTCTATACATAAACCAACCCAAACCCCTCATTAAGTTCGCAGCCTCTAACTCACTTCCACTGTTATTCTGTATATTTCCAACCCGAACCCCTTGATTAGATTCCTGTCTGTAACTCAATCCCAGTGCGTGTTATTCTGTGCATAAACGACCCCAGATCGCTCGATTAGATTCCAGTTGTAACTCAGTGCCGGGTATCTGTTATTCTATATATAGACAATCCCAAAAGCCCTGAGCAGATTCCAGTCTGTCACTCATTCCCGGGTGTCTGTTATTCTATATATAACCCACCCCGAACTCCTCAATTAGATACCAGTCTGTAATTCACTCCCAGGTATCTGCTATTTTATATATACACCACCCCAAACCCCTTGATCAGATACCAAACAATAACTCACTCCCAGTCTCCGGTATTCAATATATAAAACACCACGATTAGATTCCAGTCTGTCACTCACTCTCAGGTATGTGGTATTCAATATATAAACCACCCAAAACCCCTGTATTAGATTCCAGTCTGTCATTCTGTCCCAAGTGTCTGTTATTCTATATAGAAACCATCCTGAATCCACTGATTAAATTCCGCTCTGTTATTCACTCCGGGGTTTCTGTTATTCTATATATGTAAACCACCCCGAACCCCTCGATTAGATTCCAGTTTGTAACTCACTTCCAGGAATCTGTTATTCTGTATATAAACCACCCCAAACCACTCCGATTAGATTCCAGTCTGTCACTCACTCCCAGGTATCTGGTATTCAATATATAAACCACCCTGAACCCCTCGATTAGATTCCAGTCTGTGACTCACTCCTGGGCATTTGCTATCCTCTAAAAATGATATATACGCCTTGACTAAACTCCAATCATTAACTCAATTCCACTCTGTAACTCACTGCCAGGTATGTTATTCTGTATATCAACCACCTTGAACCATCCCATTAGATTCCAGTTAGTAATTCACTCCCACATATCTGTTATTCCATCTGTAAACCATCCCGAACCCCTCGATTAGATTCCAGTCTGTAATGCACTGTCAGCATTTGGTATGCTATACATTAACCGCCCCGAAACCCTCGATTAGATTCCAGTCTGTAATGCACTGCCAGCATTTGGTATGCTATACATTAACCACCCCAAACTCCTCGATTAGATTCCAGTCTGTCACTCACTCCAGGTATCTGGTATTCAATGTATACACCACTCCCAACCCGTCAATTAGATTCCAGTCTGTGACTCACTCCTGGGCATTTGCTATCCTCTAAAAATGATCCATATCCCTTGACTAAACTCCAATCATTAACTCAATCGCAGGTACCTGGTATAAAAAACATAAGTTACTGGAAGCTCAGCAGACCCGGCAACATCTGTGAAGAAAAAAATCAGAGTTAGCCTTTCGGATCCGGTGACCCTGCCTCAGATCTGGACCCAAAATGTTAACTGATTTTTTTTTCACAGATGTTGCCAGACCTGCTGAGCTTCCAGCAACTTCTGCGATAGGTTAGGGTTAGGGTTAGGGTAACAGCATCCGCATTTCCTTCGGTTTTTACCCAGGTACATGACAGTATATATAAAAGCCACCCTTAGCGCCTTGGTGAGATTCCCGTCTGTAACTCACTTCTGGGTACCTGTTATTCTGTATATGAACCACGGTGAACCCCTCGATTTGATTCCAGTTTGTAACTCACTCCTGGGTATCTTGATTCTCTATATAAACCACCTGATATTCCTCAATTAGATAGCAGTCTCTAATTCACACCCGTATATCTGTTATTTTGTATATAAACCACCTTGAACCCCTCAATTTGATTCTAGTCTGTAACTCACTCCCAGATATCTGTATTCAATATGTTAATGGACCCGAGCCCCCGATTAGTTTCTGGTCTGTTACTCACTCCCAGGTATCTGTTGATCTATGTATAAATCAACCCAAACCCCTTGATCAGATTCCAGTCTGTAATTAACTCCCAGGTATCTGCCGATCTACGTATAAACCAGGCCAAACACCTGATCAGCTTCCAATTTGTACATCACTGCTGGGTATCTGTTATTATGTACATAAACCTCAATTAAATTCCTGTCTGTAACTCACTTCCGGGAATCTGGTATTCTATATGTAAATCACCCTGAACACCTCGATTAGGTTCCAGTCTGTAACTCAGTCCCAGGTATCTGCTATTCTGCACATAAACCACCCTGACCCCCTCAATCAATTCCAGTCAGTAAGTCACTCCCTGACATATGTTATTCTATACATTAATAAACCACTTCCATTCCAATCTGTAACTCACTCCTGGGTATCTACTATTACGTACATAAGCCTCGATTAAATTCCTGTCTGTAACTCACTCCTGGGAATCTGGTATTCTATATATAAACCACCCCGAACCCCTAGATTACGTTACAGTCTGTAACTCAATCCCCCGTGTATGTGTTATTCCGTATATAAACCACCCCGAACCCATCAATTAGATTCTAGTCATAACTCACTCCAGGTATCTATTATTCCAATTATAAAGCACCTCGAACACCTCAATTAGATTGCAGTCCGTAACTCATTCCTGGATATCTGTTATTCTGTATATAAACCAGCACGACCCCCTGATTAGGTTCCAGTCTGTTACTCACTCTTGGGTATCTGTTATTCTATATATAAACCAGCCCAAACCCTCGATCAGATTCCATCTGTTACTCAGTCTCGGGTATCTGCTGAT
>NW_025977656.1:0-6869 GCF_021869965.1 Rhincodon typus | reverse complement strand
CTTCATCAGAAAAGACCCTTTTCTGATGAAGGGTCTAGGCCCGAAACGTCAGCCTCTCTGCTCCTATGATGCTGCTTGGCCTGCTGTGTTCATCCAGCCCTGCACCTTGTTGAAAAGTTTCTCAACCCATTCTCCTGCCTTTTCCCCATAACTCTGATCCCCCTACTTACCAAGAACCTATGCATCTCTATCTTAAATAGACCCAATGATTTGGCCTCCACAGCCTTCAGTAGCAATAGGTTCCACAGATTCACCATCATCTGTCTGAAGAAATTCCTCCTCATCTCATTTCTAAAGGGTGGTCCCTTCACACTGCGTCTTTGCCTTCGGATCTTGGTGTCAGCCTACTCAAATCATAGAATCCCTGCAGGCTTTCTGTCTTTGGTGGTTAAGAGTTTCCTTTTTTTTAGGTAAACCAAATGATTTCCCACCTTTCATGGCCTAATAAACAACATCAGTTCCTATCCACAAATTACCAAATGAAATCTTGTATATTCAGCCTGAATAAATTCTACCTGTCAAAACCACACTTCAATGATGGATCTTCATTTCTTAAGATGGCTTCTAAAGTTTTCTATTTTATTCTGTTAAGAACTGTCCACTTTGGTTATTAAATTGTTCCTTTTGTTGCCTTAATTCTGCTTTGTGACTTCCCTGGTCCTTGGTGTAAAGAAGTTCTATGCCCCTTGATTTCCCTATTGTGGTGCTACCTCGTAGCACGCTGTGGTGTCAACACTTATTGTGGCTTGTAAATATCCTTTTTTAAACTTCTAACCTTCTCAGCCTATTTTTGAGCTGATACTTTAAAATTTTTCCCCTTGTCCACCAGGGAATTTTAACTTTACTCATGATGCTTTGATATGTTTGATTCCTAGTCAAACCTTTAAACAGGAATGTTTGCACAAGTGCTTACAACAACTGACTGTCTGTGAGCCATTCTTGAAGCTGTAAATTCTTTAAAGGTGTAAACTCACCTGGTCTTCTGGCGTTTTATCTTTCTGCACCCAATGGATTTTTTGCATCATTGTACCTAGTGGTTCGAAACAACGCAGATCAGCATGTGTTATTTGTGGAAGACTGATGCTGCTACCAATCCTCTTCCTTTTGACTTGTCTAAGGGCCAAATAGGTTCATGATGGGATAGGATCAACCACTATTGAGTCTTCACAAAAAGAGGCTCTTATTGTAATAAAATGCAATTTATTGCATAATAGCAGTTCGGTAAATTTATTTTAGTTCAATCGACATTGTTATAAAAATTATGATGAGATACAGACCTTCCATGAAATCCTAACATTCTATCTTATCACCACCCAAGCCTAAATGGCATCACCAGATTGGGTCGAGCTTAATGCATCACCAACATTAACCCCTTCAAGAACTATAATGTTATACAAACCCAACAAATTCTCTGGTTTTGCACCAGTAAATAAAACAGATTTAGAAAATGAAAGCAACAAACTGTATGTGACCTTGGCATCTGGATCCTGAATCTAGGATCTTGCAATGAGATAGAATGGTGCTTCTACAGAATGAACTCTTTCGAACTGAACTTTTAATTACGATGTGTAACAACTCACAACTATGGAACTACATTAGCTTGGTTCTCCTCAAACCTTTTGAGACATTTTACTAATAAACAAATTTGGCATGGGAAGGCATAGGACAGGTGACAAAAAGTAGTCTTGTCAGATAGATCAATTTTAAGAAAAATTATAAAGGAGCAGAGAGAGAATAGTAGAGCTTAGAACTTGTAGCGAAAGCCATGTTCACCAACTGTGGAACAATCAAAATTGGGAATCCACAAGATGCTAGAAAGGAATTTGTCAAAGCTACTTGAAGGTTTGAGGAAGGGTCACTGGACCCGAAACATTAACTCTGATATGTCTTCACAAATGCTGCCAGACCTGCTGAGCTTTTCCAGCAACTTCTGTTTTTGTACTTGAAGCTGGATAAAATGCAAATTTTATTTTAGCTGAAGAATTGGTTCCAGTTCTGGAGACCACATTTCAGGAAGAATGTGAAGGCATTAGAGAGGGTGCAGAAAAATTTTATAAGAAAGTTCCAAGGATGACGAACTTCAGTTATGTTGAAAGACTGGAGGAATTGGGAGTGGTCTCCTTCAAGAAGAGAATGTTGAGAGGAGATTTGATAAAAGTACTCAAATTCATGAGGGGTGGAGTTGATAGGGAGAAATTATTCCCCTTAATGGAAGAGTCATGTACCAGAAGGCATGGATGTAAAGTAATTGACAAAAGAGGCAATGGCAATTTAGTGAATAACGCAGTGAGTTGTAGGATCTGGAATGCTCTGATGTGCTTACGTTGGAGGAAGTATGTCAAAGAGGCTTTCAAGAGTGGATTGAATCATTATCTGAAAAAGAAAAAAAACTGATGAGTTATAAGGAGTAGACAGAGAGTGACCGAGAAGAATCCCTCCTAAAAAGAGCCAGCAGTGACATGCCAGGCCAAATGGCCACCTTCTATACTGTAATCCTTGTACGATGTTCTTCTATGATTGGAGGAGATAAAGAGGGAGAAGCAATGGAGGTATCTGAAAACAAGAACAAACATTTTAAATATCACATATTGCTCAAATGAGAGCAATGTTGGTGAGCAAAACAAAGATGTAAAGAGAATCCCCTCACCCAGTTTCAGTTGTATGAAAGAATTTTGTGTTCAAGTCGTTATATACTATTCCCCGAGGGTTCAAAATATAAGCAGTACCTTGAGTGCCACAGCTGCTGTGGAAGACAGGGAAGTATATGTATTAAGTTGGGTTTACTTACAAATGTCTTCAGTATTTGATCCTAGGGTTTACAGACCTGGAGACTGTATTGATTTGCTTTGTGACCTTCATCCAGGCAGCTTACACTTCTGATTTAAGAGGTGGGTGGCCTTCAGTTCCAAAAAGTGTTGCATGACTTTGGTACAGCACCTGTAACATAATCTCTGGCGTATCAGGGATAAGTGCTGGAGTCTGATACACAGACATTTAAATTCTATTCATTTTCAAACACTAGTCAGCTACTTCATCCTGAATTTCATTTTAAAGTTGACCTGTAGCTTTTAAAGAGCTCCTGGCTCACCAGTTTTATGCACTATGACCACCCATGATGTGGTCCAGCTCCCTGTGCAATTTTTCCATGGAACACTCAAATAAAAGTTAGGAATTACCTGATGAAATTCAGTAAGCATGATGCTCTCTTTTGCTGATGTTTCTATTCTATGGATGAGCAAAATTTTGATTTTTCTTGTTACCAAACTGAGACTTTTCAGATTTGAACACCGTTGGTTTTAGATTGGGCCTGAAATTTTAAAATGTATTTTTTTTTTGGATTGAGACTTCAATTCAGATTTAAATTGAAATACAGACAAGGTTTGAATTTCTGCACCCAATTTCATAAACAGAAACAAAATAGAAATTACTGGAAAAGATCAGCAGGTCTGGCAGCATCTGTTCTGAGAACAGTTCTGAGCAAGGGTCACGCGACCCGAAACGTTAACTCTGATTCCTCCCCACAGATGCCAACTAACCTGCTGAGCATTTCCAGCATTTTCTATTTTTGACTCTGATTTACAACATCCACAGTTCTTTTGGTTCATAAGCAGAAAATTTGAAGGTTATGCAGGGTATTTGTGTAGATTATATTTTTGTCACACATTAAAATTAAATATTGCATCTTATAGGCTGGAAAGGTATTAATTGAAAGTGTAGATAAAATATTTATCATTTTAATTGATTATTCTATTTGGTGTGGTTTCACTGTGTATTATAACAAAGTAAAGTAACTATGATTCCTCCTTTTCAGTCCTTTTGTTGTTCTCTCATCTTTCTCCACGGTACATTTTGCAGCAAAGAATAACAATGTAGTTACACGTACTGCTTTGTGCCTCTTTCCAGTATATGTTAGTGCAAATGTAAGTGTCATTTTTCAGCGGGTGCTTGTGAGAAGGAATGAATAGGTCTCAGGAGGTTCCAGCTGTTCAACATTATTATCTACAGCCAGGCAGTCCTATAGGCTTACACTGGACCATGTATCATTTTTGGGGATAACCAGTTAATTACCAAATAGAAGCTCCTGAAACAATGTGCCTTTCATCCTGAGCTGCTCTGATTAATGGCTAGCAGCATATTTCACTCTTAGCAGCAATTCATCATTGAACACAACAAGAACTTTAATGATTAAACTGTCGAGGTTGTGGAGTCCCGCTCCTTTAATTGCTGTTCTCAGTTTGTGACCTGAAAAACTGAAGTGACAGGTTCCATCAGTGAGCTCAGCTTGCGAATGGCTCCACTTTACTTTGCACTCTTACCAGGTTCATTGAAATTGCTGTGCTGTTAACTTCATTAAGAAGATATATAGAGGTCAGGTGGCACTGCTGCATGCACAAGAACTGTGTGGTTAATCAGCACAAACAGGTTGAAACAATCCTTTCATTTTGCTAATCTGTTAGATTAGCAAGATTAAAAAAAAACTCAGGAGAGCATGAGGTAGGTTCCTGTGCCAAGCTTGAACCCTTGTTTTAACGGATGAATAAACAGTGCCCTAGGATTGGGTTTCATTATCATTTCAGGATGGAAATGAAGGGGGGTTTAGAAAAAAGTGTCAGACCCAGAGGTCCCACCTCCATTCCCAGGACCAGCTACTTTTACCTGTGCAAGAGAAAGTTATGACTCCTTGCGGTGATGTCCGAAAGCTTAAGAATGAAAACTACAATTCTATCACAAATTCAACAGCTTTATTACCATAGAACCAAAACTGCAAAACAGTGACTTAAAACATCCAGTACCCCAGTAGTTAGGCTAGGTTAAGTGGATCCGAGCTGACCAGGACTGATCTACTTCCAGAGAAAATTTCCCTGTTGAGGTCTACCTCCTGATAGCGTCGTGGTGATGAGAAATTTTTAGCCTAATTTTAAACTTTTGCTGAATGATAACTGCACTAAAACTTTAAGCTACTGATTAGCAGGCTGTAATTGGATTTCAGAATGCATGATGACATGTTCTGAGAATTCCATAATGTCACGGCAAATTTAAAGGTATCTTAAATGTTTATAACTTCTTATGGGCCCATCAGAGGTTCCTTTGTTGACATTTTGATATACCTAAGCCAATTCAGCTTTTCATCTTCTTTGCCTTTTGCTCATTTACCTGGCTTGCCTGATTGATCTACACACCAGGACATGAGAAATAATTTGTACCCAGGATCAATACCCCAGTTTGTAACCCAATGGCAAATTTCAGCCAAGAGATATTTGGAATTCAGATAGGCTCTGAGTTTAAATCCTACCATAAGACCTGGTGGAATTTAAAACTATTTAATTAATGAAAAGTCTGGAATGAAAACCAGGACATAGTCATGATGACCATAAATGGTGACCTTCCGTAATATCCATATAGGGTGGAAACTGGACATTCAGCCCACAAAGTCCACACCCAACCTCTGAAGAGCATCCCTGCCAGACTGAAGTCAGGTTAGACCAAGGAGGGCCAATGAATGTTATCTACTTGGACTTCCAGAAAGCCTTTTACAAGATGCCACATAGGAGGCTGCTGAGTAAGAGCCCATGGCATTGGAGGCAAGGTGCTAGCATGGATAGAAGATTGGCTGTCTGGCAGAAAGCAGAGAGTGGGGATAAAAGGGTCTTTCTCAGGATGGCAACCAGTGACAAGTGGTGTTCCACGAGGGTCAGTGTTGGGACCACAACTTTTCACTTTATACATTAATGATCTAGATGAAGGAACTGAGGGCATTCTGGCTAAGTTTGCAAATGATACAAAGAAAGGTAGAGGGACAGGTAGTATTGAGGATGTGGGGAGGCTGCAGAAGGATTTGAATAGGTTAGGAGAGTGAGCAAAGAAGTGGCAGATGGAATACAAAATTGGGAAGTGTGAGGTCATGCACTTTGGTAGGAAGAATAAAACCATAGGCTATTTTCTAAATGGGGAGAAAATTCAGAAATCTGAAGTGCAAAGGGACTTGAGAGTGCTAGTCTAGGATTCTCTTAAGATTATCTTGCAGATTGAGTCAGTAGTCAGGAAGGTAAGTATAATGTTGGCATTTATTTTGAGAGGACTTGAATATAAAAACAAGGATGTACTTCTGAGCCTTTATAAAGCTCTGGTCAGACTGCATTTAGAATATTGTGAGCAATTTTGAGTCCCATATCTCAGGAAAGGATGTATTGGCCCTGGAGAGGGCTCAGAAGAGCTTCACAAAAAGGATCCCTGGAATGAAAGGATTAATATATGAGGAATGTCTGAGGAGTCTGGGTCTATACTCAATGGAATTTAGAAGGATGTCTGATTGAAACTTACAGAATACTGAAAGGCCTGGATAAAGTGGACGTTGGGAAGATGTTTCCATTAGCAGGAGAGACTAGGACCTAAGGGCACAGCCTTAGAGTAAAGGGAAGACCCTTTAGAATGGAGATTAGGAGAAACTTCTTCAGCCAGAGTGTGGTAAATCTTTGGAATACTTTGCCACAGAAGGCTGCGGAAGCCAGGTCATTAAGCATATTTAAGACAGAGTTAGATGGGTTATTGATTGTTAAAGGAATCAAAGGTTTTGGGGAGAAGGCGGGAGAATGGGGTTAAGAAACTTATCAGCCATGATTGAATGGTGGACTAGACTTGATGAGCCGAATGGCCTAGTTCCTATGTCTTATGGTCTTATGTGCTCCAGAGCTAGCTAAACCCATAGCTAGGCGGTTTCAGCACAGCTACAGCAATGATAATTACTCAACATCATGGAACATTGAGACAACAAGGTGCAGGGCTGGATGAACACAACAGGCCAAGCAGCATCATAGGAGCAGAAAGGCTGACGTTTCGGGCCTAGACCCTTCATCAGAAAACCTTTTCTG
>NW_025977655.1:0-6869 GCF_021869965.1 Rhincodon typus | reverse complement strand
GGTTCCCTCGCTCGACCACTTCCTCCCTGCCTGACAGGTACATACTTCTCAAGGACACGCAGTAGCTGTTCCTTGAACAAGCTCCACATTTCAATTGTGCCCAGCCCCTGCAGTTTCCTTCTCCATCCTATGCATCCTAAATCTTGCCTCATCGCCTCATAATTGCCTTTCCCCCAGCTATAACTCTTTCCCTGCGGTATATACTGATCCCTTTCCATCGCTAAAGTAAACGTAACCGAATTGTGGTCACTATCACCAAATTGCTCACCAACCTCCAAATTTAACACCTGGCCTGGTTCATTACCCAGTACCAAATCTAATGTGGCCTCGCCTCTTGTTGGCCTATCTACATACTGTGTCAGGAAACCCTCCTGCACACATTGGACAAAAACTGACCCATCTGAAGTACTCGAACTATAGCGTTTCCAGTCAATATTTGGAAAGTTAAAGTCCCCCATAACAAATACCCTGTTACTTTCGCTCCTATCCAGAATCATCTTTGCAATCTTTTCCTCTACATGTCTGGAACTTTTCGGAGGCCTATAGAAAACTCCCAACAGGGTGACCTCTCCTTTCCTGGTTCTAACCTCAGCCCATACTACCTCAGTAGACGAGCTGTCATCAAATGTCCTTTCTGCCACCGTAATACTGTCCTTGACTATCAATGCCACACCTCCCCCTCTTTTACCACCTTCCCTGATCTTACTGAAACATCTAAACCCCGGAACCTGCAACAACCATTCCTGTTCCTGCTCTATCCATGTCTCCGAAATGGCCACAACATCGAAGTCCCAGGTACCAACCCATGCTGCAAGTTCACCCACCTTCCTCTGGATGCTCCTGGCATTGAAGTAGACACACTTCAAACCACCTTCCTGCCTGCCGGTACACTCCTGCAACCTTGAAACCTTATTTATGACCTCACTACTCTCAACCTCCTGTACATTGGAGCTACAATTCAGGTTCCCACCCCCCTGTTGAATTAGTTTAAACCCTCCCGAAGAGCATTAGCAAATTTCCCCCCCAGGATATTGGTACCCCTCTGGTTCAGGTGTAGACCATCCCGTTTGTAGAGGTCCCACCTACCCCAGAATGAGCCCCAATTATCCAGGTATCTGAATCCCTCCCTCCTGCACCATCCCTGTAGCCATGTGTTCAACTGCTCTCTCTCCCTATTCCTCGCCTCGCTAGCACGTGGCACGGGTAACAAACCAGAGATAACAACTCTGTTTGTTCTAGCTCTAAGCTTCCACCCTAGCTCCTTGAATTTCTGCCTTACGTCCCCATCCCTTTTCCTACCTTTGTCGTTGGTGCCTATGTGGACCACGACTTGGGGCTGCTCCCCCTCCCCCTTAAGGATTCCGAAAACACGATCCGAGACATCACGGACCCTGGCACCTGGGAGGCAACACACCAACCGCGAGTCTCTCTCGTTCCCACAGAATCTCCTATCTGTCCCCCTAACTATGGAGTCCCCAATGACGAATGCTCTCCTCCTCTCCCCACTTCCCTTCCGAGCAACAGGGACAAACTCTGTGCCAGAGACCTGTACCCCATGGCTTACCCCTGGTAAGTCATCCCCCCCAACAGTATCCAAAACGGTATACTTGTTTTTGAGGGGAATGGCCACAGGGAATCCCTGCACTGTCTGCCTGTTCCCTTTCCGTCCCCTGACTGTAACCCATCTACCTTTTTCCTGTACCTGAGGTGTGACTACCTCCCCGTAACTCCTCTCAATTACCCCCTCAGCCTCCTGAATGATCCGAAGTTCATCCAGCTCCAGCTCCAGTTCCCTAACATGGTTTCCGAGGAGCTGGAGTTGGGTGCACTTCCCGCAGATGAAGTCAGTGGGGACACTAGTGGTGACCCTTACCTCCCACATTCTACAGGAGGAGCATACAACTGCCCTAACATCCATTCCCACTGTTCTGAATTCCCAAACAGACAAATTAAAAAAAAATACTAGTAGCCTTACCAAATCAGCGCTCAGACCCTTTTTGTTTGGTTAGAGGAGGAGGATGGGTGGGAGACACTACCTAGGTAGTGTTTCGGGTAAAGCAACCACCCAAATATATTACCTCACTTACTCCAAAAATGGAGTCACGCGAGGTAAGACTTTTATAACCGAAAAGCTCACCTTCCCAGGCTGCCCTCGCGCTTCCTCCCGGACTCCCGCCGCTGAAACAACTGAAAGTGTGATTGCTGGACTGTTAGTCCAGAGACCCAAATAATGCTCTGGGGATCTGCGTTCAAATCCTGCCATGGCAGATGGTGGAATTTGAATTCAATAAATATCTGGAATTAAGAATCTAATGATGACCATGAATCCATTGTCAATTGTTTGGGGGAGAAAAACCCATCTGGTTCACTAATGTCCTTTAGGAAAGCAAACTGCCATCCTCACGTGGTCTGACCGAAGTGTGACTCCAGACCCACAGCAATGTGGTTGACTCTTAATTGCCCTCTAGGGAAGGACAATAAATGCTGCCTAGCCAGCAATGCTCTCATCCCATGAATGAATACAAAAAAAAATGGAGAGATTGAGCTGTAAAGACAGACTGGATAGGATTGGATTGTTTTCTTCAGAGAGAGAAGACTGAGTGGGGACATGAGTGAGGTGTATAAGGTTAAGAGGTGTATGGACAGGGTGAATAGAGAGCAGCTGTTCCCCTTGGTTGAGGGGTCAATCACAAGAGGGTATAGTTTTAGGGTAAGGGGCAGGAGATTCAGAGGGGATTTGGGAAAAATCTTTTTCACTCAGTGGGTGGTGGGAATCTGGAATATACTGAATGGGAAGGCAGTGGAGACTGGAATCGGGCCCCATCTGCTTCAAGAATAGAATAGAATAGAATATTCTTTATTGTCATGTGAAGACTACCATCATCCCCTTACCTAAGAAAACACATGTAATGTGCCATAATGACTACCAGCCAGTGGCTCTGACCTCAATAATCATGAACTGCTACGACAGACTGTTCATGGCCCACACCAACTCCAGTCTCCCAGCCTGCCTTGATCCCCTGCAATTTGCCTACCGATGTAACAAGTCCACATAGGATTCCATATCCCTAGCTCTGCACTCATCCCTGGAACATCTGAACAACAAGGACACCTACGTCAGACTCCTGCCCATTGACTACAGCTCTGCCTTCAACACCATAAGAAAGACATAGTTAAACAAAGAACAAAGAAAATTACAGCACAGGAACAGGCCCTTCAGCCCTCCAAGCCTGCACCAATCCAGATCCTCTATCTAAACCTGTCGCCTATTTTCCAAGGATCTGTATCCTGCTTCCTGCCCATTCATGTATCTGTCTAGATACATCTTAAATGACGCTATCGTTCCCGCCTCTACCACCTCCGCTGGCAACGCGTTCCAGGCACCCACCACCCTCTGCGTAAAGAACTTTCCACGCATATCTCCCTTAAACTTTTCCCCTCTCACCTTGAAATCGTGACCCCTAGTAATTGAGTCCCCAACTCCGGGAAAAAGCTTCTTGCTATCCACCCTGTCTATGCCTCTCATGATTTTGTAGACCTCACTCAGGTCCCCCCTCAACCTTCATCATTCTAATGTAAATAATCCTAATCTACTCAACCTCTCTTCATAGCTAGCACCCTCCATACCAGGCAACATCCTGGTGAACCTCCTCTGCACCCTCTCCAAATCATCCACATCCGTTTGGTAATGTGGCAACCAGAACTGTATGCAGTATTCCAAATGTGGTCGAACCAAAGTCCTATACAACTGTAACATGACCTGCCAACTCTTGTACTCAATACCCCGTCCGATGAATGAAAGCATGCCGTATGCCTTCTTGACCACTCTATCGAACTGTGTTGCCACCTTCAGGGTACAATGGACCTGAACACCCAGATCTCTCTGTGCATCAATTTTCCCCAGGGCTTTTCCATTTACCATATAGTTCGTTCTTGAATTGGATCTTCCAAAATGCATCAGCTCGCATTTGCCTGCATTGAACTCCATTTGCCATTTCTCCGGCCAACTCTCCAATCTATCTATATTCTGCTGCATTCTCCGACAGTCCCCTTCACTATCTGCCACTCCATCAATCTTAGTGCCATCTGCAAACTTGCTAATCAGACCATCTATACCTTCCTCCAGATCATTTATGTATATCACAAACAACAGTGGTCCCAACACGGATCCCTGTGGAACACCACTGGTCACAGTCCTCCATTTTGAGAAACTCCCTTCCACTACAACTCTCTGTCTCCTGTTGCCCAGTCAGTTCTCTATCCATCTAGCTAGTACACCCTGGACCCCATGTGACTTCACTTTCTCCATCAGCCTACCATGGGGAACCTTATCAAACACCTTACTGAAGTCCATGTATATGACATCTGTATACCTTCCCTCATCTATAAACTTTGTCACTTCCTCAAAAAATTCTATCAAGTTGGTAAGACATGACCTTCCCTGCACAAAACCATGCTGCCTATCACTAATAAGCCCATTTTCTTCCAAATGTAAATAGATCCTATCCCTCAGTATCTTCTCCAGCAGCTTCCCCACCACTGACGTCAGGCTCACCGGTCTATAATTACCTGGATTATCCTTGCTACCCTTCTTAAACCGGCAAGTGTGCAAAGAAGATTTATGAGGATGTTGCCAGGACTAGTAGGCCTGAGTTATAGGGAGACATTGGACAGGATAGGACTTTATTCCTTGGAATGTAGAAAAATGATGGGTAATCTTATTAAGGTATATAAAATCATGAAGGCATAGATAGGATGAATGCATATAGTCTTTTTTCCCAGTGATAGGGGTTTGAAAACTAGAGAACATAAGTTTAAGGTGAGAGGCGATAGATTTAAGAAGGACCTGAGGGGCAACTTCTTCACACAGAGAGTGGTGCGCATATGGAATGAGCTGCCAGAGAAAGTGGTTGAGGCAGGTACAGTAGCAATATTTAAAAAGAAACATTTGAATGAGTACATGGATGGGAAGGGTTTAGAGGGATACGGCCCAAATACAGGAAATTGGTACTCGCTGCGTGGGCACCTGTTTCCATGCTGTATTATTCTAGGAACCTATGACCATTATTCCCTCCAGACTGATCTCAAAACTCCGTGATCTTGGTCTCGGCTCTGCCCTCTAGAACTGGATCCTCAGCTTTCTGACCCACAGACCACAATCAGTGAGGATAGACAACTGCACTTCCTCCACAATAACACTCAATACTGCAGTTCCCCAAGGAGGCATCCTCAGCCCCCTACTGTACTCCCTGTATACCCATGACTGTGTTGCCAAGTTCCAAATGAACGCCATCTGCAAGTTCGCTGACAACACCACCGTAGTGGGACGGATATCTAACAATGATAGTCAAAATACAGATAGGAGACATAGGGCTTGGTGACATGATGCAATGATAACAACCTCTCTCTCAACGTCAGCAAAGCTAAAGAACTGATCATCGACTTCAGAAAGAAAGGAGGAGAACACGCCCTCATCTACATCAATGGAACTGAGGTTGAGAGGGTGGAGAGCATCAAGTTCCTCAGAGTGGCGATAACTGACAACCTGTCCTGGACTTCATACATAAATGTGACAGTGAAGAAGGCACAACAATGCCTCTTCTTCCTCAGGCAGCTCAGGAAATTTGCCATGTCCATAAGGTCCCTCACCAACTTCTACAGATGCACCATTGAAAGCATACTGTCTGGGTAAATAATGGCCTGGTATGGCAACTGCTCTGCCCAGGACCGTAAGAAACAACAGAAGGTGGTGTGCACAGCCCAGACCATCACAGAAGCCAACTTTCCATCCATGGACTCTGTTTACACGGTATGCTGCTGGGGAAAGGCGGCCAACATCATCAAAGTCCCATCACACAGGGGTAATGATCTCCTACAACCTCATCCGTCAGGCAGAAGGTACAGAAACCTGAACACACGCACCAGCAGGTTCTGGAACTGCTTCTTTCTGGCCATTATCGGACCGATGAATTGGATCTCTAGCCTCAAATAATGCTGATCTTGATAACATTGACCTCGCCTAGCGCACACCCTGTGCAATGTAACCTGTATACCACTATCTAAGTCTTTTTGATCTGTATATCCTTTGCCTACTATGATCTGCCTGTATTGCTTGTAAACAAAGCTTTTCACTGTACTTCGGTACACATAACAATAAATCAATCAATCAATCAAACTTTGCAACCTTTAAAAAATATTTGGATTAACATTCAAGGAAATAGGACAAGTGCAAGAAATGGAGATGAGCACCCTTTTTTATTGGTAGTCATGTTGGTTCAGACTCGATGGGCCGAAGGGTCTTTTCTGTATGCTATGACTCTATGACTCTATTTCAGCCCTCAAGCTCAAGAATCCAGACCCACTTTCCAAACTGAGATCTTTAGAGCCGTTTGCCCACAGTGGGCTTCACTCAGAGAGATTAGACACAAGTTCAGACACACAGTGAGATCAGGAGCAGAATGGGATGTTGGTAAAATGCACTGAAGGCACAGGGATAGTGTTTAATGGAAAGTTGGTTTCGATTAGCATTCTGCCCGTGTAGATGAGGGTGATTTGTATTCACACAAAATAACTCGACTGAAGCTGTTCTTAATGTTTCAGCACGAAACAATAATGAGGCAATAATTGGAGATTATTTAACACAAATCCGATTAATCAGGACTGATTTATTATTGAACATGGTAGGGGTAAGATTTCTCAGGACTGATATATGATTTGTTTCCTCATTCCAACATTACTGTGTGCCTCATTTATTCACCATCTGACAGTGTGGCACTCCCTCAGTACTGACCCTCTGACAGTGCGGCGCTCCCTCAGTACTGCCCCTCTGACAGTGCGGCGCTCCCTCAGCACTGACCCTCTGACAGTGC
>NW_025977654.1:0-6869 GCF_021869965.1 Rhincodon typus | reverse complement strand
GGTTCCCTCGCTCGACCACTTCCTCCCTGCCTGACAGGTACATACTTATCAAGGACACGCAGTAGCTGTTCCTTGAACAAGCTCCACATTTCAATTGTGCCCAGCCCCTGCAGTTTCCTTCTCCATCCTATGCATCCTAAATCTTGCCTCATCGCCTCATAATTGCCTTTCCCCCAGCTATAACTCTTTCCCTGCGGTATATACTGATCCCTTTCCATCGCTAAAGTAAACGTAACCGAATTGTGGTCACTATCACCAAATTGCTCACCAACCTCCAAATTTAACACCTGGCCTGGTTCATTACCCAGTACCAAATCTAATGTGGCCTCGCCTCTTGTTGGCCTATCTACATACTGTGTCAGGAAACCCTCCTGCACACATTGGACAAAAACTGACCCATCTGAAGTACTCGAACTATAGCGTTTCCAGTCAATATTTGGAAAGTTAAAGTCCCCCATAACAAATACCCTGTTACTTTCGCTCCTATCCAGAATCATCTTTGCAATCTTTTCCTCTACATGTCTGGAACTTTTCGGAGGCCTATAGAAAACTCCCAACAGGGTGACCTCTCCTTTCCTGGTTCTAACCTCAGCCCATACTACCTCAGTAGACGAGCTGTCATCAAATGTCCTTTCTGCCACCGTAATACTGTCCTTGACTATCAATGCCACACCTCCCCCTCTTTTACCACCTTCCCTGATCTTACTGAAACATCTAAACCCCGGAACCTGCAACAACCATTCCTGTTCCTGCTCTATCCATGTCTCCGAAATGGCCACAACATCGAAGTCCCAGGTACCAACCCATGCTGCAAGTTCACCCACCTTCCTCTGGATGCTCCTGGCATTGAAGTAGACACACTTCAAACCACCTTCCTGCCTGCCGGTACACTCCTGCAACCTTGAAACCTTATTTATGACCTCACTACTCTCAACCTCCTGTACATTGGAGCTACAATTCAGGTTCCCACCCCCCTGTTGAATTAGTTTAAACCCTCCCGAAGAGCATTAGCAAATTTCCCCCCCAGGATATTGGTACCCCTCTGGTTCAGGTGTAGACCATCCCGTTTGTAGAGGTCCCACCTACCCCAGAATGAGCCCCAATTATCCAGGTATCTGAATCCCTCCCTCCTGCACCATCCCTGTAGCCATGTGTTCAACTGCTCTCTCTCCCTATTCCTCGCCTCGCTAGCACGTGGCACGGGTAACAAACCAGAGATAACAACTCTGTTTGTTCTAGCTCTAAGCTTCCACCCTAGCTCCTTGAATTTCTGCCTTACGTCCCCATCCCTTTTCCTACCTTTGTCGTTGGTGCCTATGTGGACCACGACTTGGGGCTGCTCCCCCTCCCCCTTAAGGATTCCGAAAACACGATCCGAGACATCACGGACCCTGGCACCTGGGAGGCAACACACCAACCGCGAGTCTCTCTCGTTCCCACAGAATCTCCTATCTGTCCCCCTAACTATGGAGTCCCCAATGACGAATGCTCTCCTCCTCTCCCCACTTCCCTTCCGAGCAACAGGGACAAACTCTGTGCCAGAGACCTGTACCCCATGGCTTACCCCTGGTAAGTCATCCCCCCCAACAGTATCCAAAACGGTATACTTGTTTTTGAGGGGAATGGCCACAGGGAATCCCTGCACTGTCTGCCTGTTCCCTTTCCGTCCCCTGACTGTAACCCATCTACCTTTTTCCTGTACCTGAGGTGTGACTACCTCCCCGTAACTCCTCTCAATTACCCCCTCAGCCTCCTGAATGATCCGAAGTTCATCCAGCTCCAGCTCCAGTTCCCTAACATGGTTTCCGAGGAGCTGGAGTTGGGTGCACTTCCCGCAGATGAAGTCAGTGGGGACACTAGTGGTGACCCTTACCTCCCACATTCTACAGGAGGAGCATACAACTGCCCTAACATCCATTCCCACTGTTCTGAATTCCCAAACAGACAAATTAAAAAAAAATACTAGTAGCCTTACCAAATCAGCGCTCAGACCCTTTTTGTTTGGTTAGAGGAGGAGGATGGGTGGGAGACACTACCTAGGTAGTGTTTCGGGTAAAGCAACCACCCAAATATATTACCTCACTTACTCCAAAAATGGAGTCACGCGAGGTAAGACTTTTATAACCGAAAAGCTCACCTTCCCAGGCTGCCCTCGCGCTTCCTCCCGGACTCCCGCCGCTGAAACAACTGAAAGTGTGATTGCTGGACTGTTAGTCCAGAGACCCAAATAATGCTCTGGGGATCTGCGTTCAAATCCTGCCATGGCAGATGGTGGAATTTGAATTCAATAAATATCTGGAATTAAGAATCTAATGATGACCATGAATCCATTGTCAATTGTTTGGGGGAGAAAAACCCATCTGGTTCACTAATGTCCTTTAGGAAAGCAAACTGCCATCCTCACGTGGTCTGACCGAAGTGTGACTCCAGACCCACAGCAATGTGGTTGACTCTTAATTGCCCTCTAGGGAAGGACAATAAATGCTGCCTAGCCAGCAATGCTCTCATCCCATGAATGAATACAAAAAAAAATGGAGAGATTGAGCTGTAAAGACAGACTGGATAGGATTGGATTGTTTTCTTCAGAGAGAGAAGACTGAGTGGGGACATGAGTGAGGTGTATAAGGTTAAGAGGTGTATGGACAGGGTGAATAGAGAGCAGCTGTTCCCCTTGGTTGAGGGGTCAATCACAAGAGGGTATAGTTTTAGGGTAAGGGGCAGGAGATTCAGAGGGGATTTGGGAAAAATCTTTTTCACTCAGTGGGTGGTGGGAATCTGGAATATACTGAATGGGAAGGCAGTGGAGACTGGAATCGGGCCCCATCTGCTTCAAGAATAGAATAGAATAGAATATTCTTTATTGTCATGTGAAGACTACCATCATCCCCTTACCTAAGAAAACACATGTAATGTGCCATAATGACTACCAGCCAGTGGCTCTGACCTCAATAATCATGAACTGCTACGACAGACTGTTCATGGCCCACACCAACTCCAGTCTCCCAGCCTGCCTTGATCCCCTGCAATTTGCCTACCGATGTAACAAGTCCACATAGGATTCCATATCCCTAGCTCTGCACTCATCCCTGGAACATCTGAACAACAAGGACACCTACGTCAGACTCCTGCCCATTGACTACAGCTCTGCCTTCAACACCATAAGAAAGACATAGTTAAACAAAGAACAAAGAAAATTACAGCACAGGAACAGGCCCTTCAGCCCTCCAAGCCTGCACCAATCCAGATCCTCTATCTAAACCTGTCGCCTATTTTCCAAGGATCTGTATCCTGCTTCCTGCCCATTCATGTATCTGTCTAGATACATCTTAAATGACGCTATCGTTCCCGCCTCTACCACCTCCGCTGGCAACGCGTTCCAGGCACCCACCACCCTCTGCGTAAAGAACTTTCCACGCATATCTCCCTTAAACTTTTCCCCTCTCACCTTGAAATCGTGACCCCTAGTAATTGAGTCCCCAACTCCGGGAAAAAGCTTCTTGCTATCCACCCTGTCTATGCCTCTCATGATTTTGTAGACCTCACTCAGGTCCCCCCTCAACCTTCATCATTCTAATGTAAATAATCCTAATCTACTCAACCTCTCTTCATAGCTAGCACCCTCCATACCAGGCAACATCCTGGTGAACCTCCTCTGCACCCTCTCCAAATCATCCACATCCGTTTGGTAATGTGGCAACCAGAACTGTATGCAGTATTCCAAATGTGGTCGAACCAAAGTCCTATACAACTGTAACATGACCTGCCAACTCTTGTACTCAATACCCCGTCCGATGAATGAAAGCATGCCGTATGCCTTCTTGACCACTCTATCGAACTGTGTTGCCACCTTCAGGGTACAATGGACCTGAACACCCAGATCTCTCTGTGCATCAATTTTCCCCAGGGCTTTTCCATTTACCATATAGTTCGTTCTTGAATTGGATCTTCCAAAATGCATCAGCTCGCATTTGCCTGCATTGAACTCCATTTGCCATTTCTCCGGCCAACTCTCCAATCTATCTATATTCTGCTGCATTCTCCGACAGTCCCCTTCACTATCTGCCACTCCATCAATCTTAGTGCCATCTGCAAACTTGCTAATCAGACCATCTATACCTTCCTCCAGATCATTTATGTATATCACAAACAACAGTGGTCCCAACACGGATCCCTGTGGAACACCACTGGTCACAGTCCTCCATTTTGAGAAACTCCCTTCCACTACAACTCTCTGTCTCCTGTTGCCCAGTCAGTTCTCTATCCATCTAGCTAGTACACCCTGGACCCCATGTGACTTCACTTTCTCCATCAGCCTACCATGGGGAACCTTATCAAACACCTTACTGAAGTCCATGTATATGACATCTGTATACCTTCCCTCATCTATAAACTTTGTCACTTCCTCAAAAAATTCTATCAAGTTGGTAAGACATGACCTTCCCTGCACAAAACCATGCTGCCTATCACTAATAAGCCCATTTTCTTCCAAATGTAAATAGATCCTATCCCTCAGTATCTTCTCCAGCAGCTTCCCCACCACTGACGTCAGGCTCACCGGTCTATAATTACCTGGATTATCCTTGCTACCCTTCTTAAACCGGCAAGTGTGCAAAGAAGATTTATGAGGATGTTGCCAGGACTAGTAGGCCTGAGTTATAGGGAGACATTGGACAGGATAGGACTTTATTCCTTGGAATGTAGAAAAATGATGGGTAATCTTATTAAGGTATATAAAATCATGAAGGCATAGATAGGATGAATGCATATAGTCTTTTTTCCCAGTGATAGGGGTTTGAAAACTAGAGAACATAAGTTTAAGGTGAGAGGCGATAGATTTAAGAAGGACCTGAGGGGCAACTTCTTCACACAGAGAGTGGTGCGCATATGGAATGAGCTGCCAGAGAAAGTGGTTGAGGCAGGTACAGTAGCAATATTTAAAAAGAAACATTTGAATGAGTACATGGATGGGAAGGGTTTAGAGGGATACGGCCCAAATACAGGAAATTGGTACTCGCTGCGTGGGCACCTGTTTCCATGCTGTATTATTCTAGGAACCTATGACCATTATTCCCTCCAGACTGATCTCAAAACTCCGTGATCTTGGTCTCGGCTCTGCCCTCTAGAACTGGATCCTCAGCTTTCTGACCCACAGACCACAATCAGTGAGGATAGACAACTGCACTTCCTCCACAATAACACTCAATACTGCAGTTCCCCAAGGAGGCATCCTCAGCCCCCTACTGTACTCCCTGTATACCCATGACTGTGTTGCCAAGTTCCAAATGAACGCCATCTGCAAGTTCGCTGACAACACCACCGTAGTGGGACGGATATCTAACAATGATAGTCAAAATACAGATAGGAGACATAGGGCTTGGTGACATGATGCAATGATAACAACCTCTCTCTCAACGTCAGCAAAGCTAAAGAACTGATCATCGACTTCAGAAAGAAAGGAGGAGAACACGCCCTCATCTACATCAATGGAACTGAGGTTGAGAGGGTGGAGAGCATCAAGTTCCTCAGAGTGGCGATAACTGACAACCTGTCCTGGACTTCATACATAAATGTGACAGTGAAGAAGGCACAACAATGCCTCTTCTTCCTCAGGCAGCTCAGGAAATTTGCCATGTCCATAAGGTCCCTCACCAACTTCTACAGATGCACCATTGAAAGCATACTGTCTGGGTAAATAATGGCCTGGTATGGCAACTGCTCTGCCCAGGACCGTAAGAAACAACAGAAGGTGGTGTGCACAGCCCAGACCATCACAGAAGCCAACTTTCCATCCATGGACTCTGTTTACACGGTATGCTGCTGGGGAAAGGCGGCCAACATCATCAAAGTCCCATCACACAGGGGTAATGATCTCCTACAACCTCATCCGTCAGGCAGAAGGTACAGAAACCTGAACACACGCACCAGCAGGTTCTGGAACTGCTTCTTTCTGGCCATTATCGGACCGATGAATTGGATCTCTAGCCTCAAATAATGCTGATCTTGATAACATTGACCTCGCCTAGCGCACACCCTGTGCAATGTAACCTGTATACCACTATCTAAGTCTTTTTGATCTGTATATCCTTTGCCTACTATGATCTGCCTGTATTGCTTGTAAACAAAGCTTTTCACTGTACTTCGGTACACATAACAATAAATCAATCAATCAATCAAACTTTGCAACCTTTAAAAAATATTTGGATTAACATTCAAGGAAATAGGACAAGTGCAAGAAATGGAGATGAGCACCCTTTTTTATTGGTAGTCATGTTGGTTCAGACTCGATGGGCCGAAGGGTCTTTTCTGTATGCTATGACTCTATGACTCTATTTCAGCCCTCAAGCTCAAGAATCCAGACCCACTTTCCAAACTGAGATCTTTAGAGCCGTTTGCCCACAGTGGGCTTCACTCAGAGAGATTAGACACAAGTTCAGACACACAGTGAGATCAGGAGCAGAATGGGATGTTGGTAAAATGCACTGAAGGCACAGGGATAGTGTTTAATGGAAAGTTGGTTTCGATTAGCATTCTGCCCGTGTAGATGAGGGTGATTTGTATTCACACAAAATAACTCGACTGAAGCTGTTCTTAATGTTTCAGCACGAAACAATAATGAGGCAATAATTGGAGATTATTTAACACAAATCCGATTAATCAGGACTGATTTATTATTGAACATGGTAGGGGTAAGATTTCTCAGGACTGATATATGATTTGTTTCCTCATTCCAACATTACTGTGTGCCTCATTTATTCACCATCTGACAGTGTGGCACTCCCTCAGTACTGACCCTCTGACAGTGCGGCGCTCCCTCAGTACTGCCCCTCTGACAGTGCGGCGCTCCCTCAGCACTGACCCTCTGACAGTGC
>NW_025977653.1:0-6870 GCF_021869965.1 Rhincodon typus | reverse complement strand
GACCTGTGAAACCAATCTGAAGCCCATCTAACCTAAACTATTCCATTATCATCCATATGTTTATCCAATGACCATTTAAATGCCCTTAAAGTGGGCGAGTCTACTATTTTTGCAGGCAGGGCATTCCACGCCCTTACTACTCTCTGAGCAAAGAACCTACCTCTGACATCTGTCCTATATCTATCACCCTTCAATTTAAAGCTATGTCCCCTCGTGCTAGCCATCACCATCCGAGGAAAAAGGCTCCCACTGTCCACCCTATCTAATCCTCTGATCATCTTGTATGTCTCTATCAAGTCACCTCTTAACCTTCTTCTCTCTAAATCATACACACTCTACTAAAACCTCTTATAATTTCCACTATTTCTTCAAAATACCCTGACGGGTCCAATTGTTACATTTATTTGAGTTGACATATTTTAATTGAGACTCTGTGATGTGCAGGCTGCGATCTCTGAATGATCTGGACACTGAACTGCAATCAAAAGCATCAGAGCTGAGATGCCTGATGGAGCAGCTGACTGTAGTGAACCCTGCTCTCACAGAAGAGGCCCAGGAGCATCTGTCCATAGCACAACATGTCTTTGAAGAGACAGAGAGGAACATCCATGACTGGTGAGTGGACTGGGCCATTTACAAATTTCTCCCTTCGTGAATGCTCAGACAAGGGACACATTATGTCCCAGGGTGGCTCAGCGGTTAACACTGCTGCCCAGGTTTGATTCCTGGCTTAGGTGACCATCTGTGTGGAGTTTGAACATTCTCCCTGTGTCTGTGTGGTTTTCTGCCAGGTGCTCTGGTTTAATTGGTCATGCTAAGTTGTCCAATGATGTACTAGCTGGATTAACCATAGTAAATGCAAGGTAGCTGACTCTGGGTGGGATATTATTTGGAGGGTCAGTGTGTACTGAATGGGCCTAATATTCTCCTTCTGCACTTTAGGGATTCTATGATCCTAAAAGCCAGGAAGATATGTTACACCTTTTAAAACACTGCTTCACCCTCAGTTGAAGTACTGTGTCCGATTCTGAACATCACACTTTATGAAAGGCCTTGGGGAAGGTGCTGAGGAGATTTGGAATGGTAGCAAAAGTGAAGAAATTGAGTCATGCAGAGAGACTGGAGGAGCTAGAAATGTTCTCAAGATAGACAAGGTTAAGGAGGGATTTTATTCAGATGAAGGTTTTTTTTACAATGTAGATATGGAGAAACTTTGTGAGGTTCTGTAACCAGGTGCCACAGATTTAAGGTAATCACCAAATATTTTAATCAACCTGTTCAGATGTGTTGTGACACACCTTGGGAGCAAGTGGGACTTGAACACAGCAATTCTGGCCCAGAGGTAGGGACACTACCACTGTGCCACAAGAACCACTTAGTCCCTCAGGGTAGTGTCCTTGGCCCAACCATCTTCAGGTGCTTCAACAATGACCCTCCCACCACCTTAAACTCAGAAGTGGGGATGTTCACTGATGCTTGATTTACTGAAATGGCCAATTCCATGCTTGTTAACGACCCTCCAGAATAAAAGAAACATCCACCAACTTTCTTTAGGGATGATCAATAAATTCTGGTCCATCCGGCAATGTCCAAATTCCATGGACGCACAAAAAGAACCCTTTTCAATCCAGAAAATTTCCAAGTAATTCAAAACCTGCCAGTTTTTTCCAGAGTCCTTAAATATATGTACGTATTCTCAACAATTGGTTCCAGTTCGATCCTTCACTAACTGCCTTTCTCAAAGATAGCAGTTGTAGGTATATGGGGAAAGACCAGGGGAGAGGGATTAATTAGTTAAGAGCAGACACAAATACAGTGAACTTTGTAATCTCCTTCTGCTTTTTAACATTCAATGAGCCTGTCCCAATGCAGGCTTTTCTTGACCTCAGTCAACAGCTGTGTATATTTAGTCTACTTTGCTTAGCCTTCTAATTGAGTTTAAATTGGATTTTTCAAATAGGCAGCCAAAAGTCAAAGACTGGGAACAGCTGAATGTTTCTGGGACTTGAACTCAGAGGTTTTAATAAGTGATCGCATTTTGCAGTCTGGTTCTGAGCCATTCAGAAAAGGAAGATCTCAGTAACTGCCAGGAGAGTTGTTCTGGGTTCAGGGCCAGTATGATGGCTCTCTCAATTTGTGGTTGCACTTAGATAAAACCACAGAAGAGACCAACAGCATTTAAGATATAGAAATAGGATATGAAGCACAATAATAAACAGCAAATGAGAAGTCTGTATACAACATTCAACAAATCACACTGCACTGGGGGCAGTTTTGATCAAGATGATGCCAAACAATCTATATGTGTTCTGAGGAGACAATGTTAACTCTGTTTCTCTCTCATCTGATGCTGCCAGACCTACTGAGTTTCTCCAGTATCTTCTGTTTATATTATAACAATCCATCCTGGTCGATCCATATTGACGCTACAGTTGAGAAAGCACATCAACGCCTCTACTTCCTCAGGAGGCTAAGGAAATTTGGTATTTCCACATGACTCTTACCAACTTCTTTAGATGCACCATAGAAAGCATCCTACCTGGATGCATCACAGCTTGGTATGGCAACTGCTCTGCCCAAGATCACAAGAAATTACAGAGAGTTGTGAACACAGCCCAGACCATCACACAAACCAGCCTTCCTTTCCACTGACACAAAAACAAAGTTGCTGGAAAAGCTCAGCAGGTCTGGCAGCATCTGTGAAAGAAAAAGAAGAGTTAACGTTTCGGGTCCGGTGACCCTTCCTCAGAACTTCCATTGACTCCATCTACACTTCCCACTGCCTTGGGAAAGCAACCAACATAATCAAAGAACCCTCCCACCTAGTTATACTCTCTTATCGGGCAGAAGATATAAAGGTTTGAAAACACATACCAACAGCTTCTTCCCCTCTGTTATCAGACTTATGAATGGACCTCTCATATATTAGAGTTGATCTGGTTATCACGCAAAACAATACTTTTCACTGTAACTTGGTATGTGTGACAATAATAAATCAAATCAAATGGGGGAAAGGCTTGGGATCCTCAGATTATCTCCATAGTGGTTAGGACTATATTCACTGGGGTTTAGAAGAATGATGGGGATCTCATAGAAACCTATAAAATTCTAACAGGACTAGACAGAGTAAATACGGGAAGGATGTTCCCAATGACCAGGGAGATTCCAGAACTAAAGGTAGGATATGGGGTAGTGCATTTAGGACTCAGATGAGGAGAAATGTTTTCTCCCAGAGAGTAGCGAGTCTGTGAAATTCTCTGCCACAGAAAACAGTTGAGGCCAAATCATTTAATGTTTTCAAGATGTTATAGTTCTTCAGACTGAAGGGATCAAAGGGTATCAGGAGAAAATGGGAACAGGGGACTGAGTTGGATGATCAGCCATGATCATAGAGTCACACAGCACAGAAACAAACCCTGCACTTCAACTCGTCCATGCTGACCAAGTTTCTCAAACTAAACGAGGCCCATTTGCCTGCCATATCCTTCTAAACCTTTCCTATTCATGTACCTGTCCAAATGTCTTTTAAATGTTGTAACTGGTGATTCAAACCATATACAAACCAGTGTCTGTGTGAAAAAGTTTCCTCTCAGGTCCCTTTTAAATCTTTCTCCCATCACCTTAAAAATATGCTCTATCAAATGGTGGAGCATGCTCGATGGTCTGAACGGTCTACTCCTATTTTTCCATAACTCTATGATGTCAGTCTTTGGGAGAGAATTCCAGTTGAAACTAGCCCTGTATGAAAAAGATGTTTTTTTGATTCATCACTGAATGGCCTATAGGGAGAGACCAGGAGCAGTGGGATTAGTTTGAGATTGATATGGGGCTATAGGGAGAGACTGGATAATATTGAACTACTGCTTAGATTTTGCAGTTCTTCCTCCAATACCTTCAACCTGTGTACATTGCACCCAGAGCCTGTGCCCCTCTCTGTGAACCAATGTGCAGTGCCCGTGTCAAACCCACTTCTGCATGATACCCTTTCACTTTTCTTTATGTTATGTTGATTGCTGAATGCTCACTCTGGGTTTCTCTACAATACCATTCTCTGCTTTTCTCTATCCTCAGGCAGGACCAATGCCACATGCTAATGGCCTTTCTGAGAGAGTATCAAAACTACAGGAAGGAACTGACAGCTACAATTCAGAAAGGAGCAGCTGTCCTTCCAGGGCACACATCTTACATGGGGAAGGAAAAGCTGCAAAGACTAATGAGCGACGTAAGTGCCAGGAAAATGATGGAGATTTGAAAAACCTGGGTGAAACAATGCACCAGAACGATGGGCTTTAGTCAGGGAGCTACTGGAGCAGATGGATTAATTTTGAATGGGTCCTATTAGTCTCAGACTTCCTTTGTAGGCTTACTGTCCATGAGTCTCGCGATCCGTCCCTGGTAAAACCTTCCATTGTAATTCTCTGTATCACATAGCAGGGGAGATGGTGTCATAGGGGAACCATCACTGGGTCAGTGGTCCAGGAAAATGCTCTAAGGCCATGGATTCAAGTCCCACTGTTTACAACCGGTGGAATGTGAGTTAACAAAGTCAATAAATCTGGAAATATAAGGTGAGTCACGGTGACTGTGGAGTGATTGTTGTTGTTTAAAAACCCATTGCGTTTGAGGGAAGTAAATCTGTCATCCAACCCTGAACATTACTGATACAACAGCAGACCCCCAGCTTGTATGGCTGACTCGTAAACACCCTCAGAAATGGCCTGAACAAGCCACTCAGCCCAAGGACAGTTACAGATGGGTCACAGATGATACTCACATCCCATGAAGCAAAAAAGAATAACTGAGCTACAATTTAATTTCAGATTAATGACATAAAACGAGAGTTCGACAGCCAACAGGGGAAAGTAGATGAATTGAGAAAGGTTTGTCGCCATCTGCAGTCAGAGCTGAAGAAAATTATGAATTGCAATTCCTTACCATTCCAGGCAGAAGCGGAAGAACTGTTGGATCAATGGTTGGATGTAAGTAACAGCAAATGGAAGCTTAGATTCTACTGAAGGTACATGGATCTGTACTGAAGATTCAAGGAATTTTAACTCCATCTGCTAAGTTTACCTGTCCCTATCTGATATAGCTCCCACAGAGGAGAAAGGGTCTACAGGGGTTTGTTTTTATTATGTGTTTATTCTTGGGGTGTGAGTCTATTGAAAATGCTGTCATTTATAGCCCATCCCCAATTATGCAGAGAGCAGGTAAGAGTCAAACACATTAGTTGGGACAGGAGCCACATAGAGGCCCATACTGTCTGAGGAGAGCAGGTTTCCACGCAGAACAGGAATGAATGGTTTGGGTTTTTATCTAGTGCAGAGATTAAGCTTAGGTGTGGCCCCGCTGTATCTGATGGCTGTACAGAGCTTTCTCTGCTGGGCAGGGACATGGTAGAGTGTGCCTGGGTGAATTACACAGAGATTTGCTGGATTCCTATGCCTTGATATCAGGGGTGCAGCTGATCCACAGTTTCCTGATGGGTTCTGAGTGGAGACTGGCCTCATAACAAAGCTAGAAGAAAATATAGAAATTTAACCACACTGGTCCCACTATTTTAAATGCTGAATTTTTTTTCTCAACATACAACATTGAAACAGACCCTTCAGTCGAACTTGTCTGTGCTAACCAGACATTCCAATCTGACCTAGTCCCATTGCCAGCATTTGGCCCCTATCCCTCTAAACCCTTCCTATTTACATACCCATCTAGATGTCTCTTAAATGTTATAATTGTACCAGCCTCCATCACCTCCTCTGGCAGCTCATTCCATACATGCACCACCCTCTGTGTGAAAAAGTTTCCCTTTAGGCACATTTTAAATCTTTTCCTGCTCACCTTAATCCCTATGCCCTCTAGTTTTGCAGTCCCCAACCCTGAGGAAAAAACCTTGGCTATTCACTCTATCCATGCTCCTTGTGATTTTATAAACCTCTATAAGGCCCCACCCCTCAGCCTCTGATGCTCCAGGGAAAATAGCCCCAGGCTATTCAGCCTCTCCCTGTAGCTCAAACCGTCCAGTCCTGGAACATCCTTGTAAATTTTTTCCGAACCCTTTCAAGTTTAACAACATCCTTTTTATAGCAGGGAGACCAGAGTTGAATGCGGAATTCTAAAAGTGGCCTCCCCAATGTCCTGTACAGCCACAACATGACCTCCCAACTCCGATACTCAATGTTCTGACCAATAAAGGCAAGCGTACCAAATCCTTCTTCCCTGCCCTGTCTACCTGTGACTCCACTTTCCAGGAAATATGAACCTGCACCCCCTTGGTCTCTGTGTTCGGCAACACTCCCCAGGACCTTACCATTAAGTGTATAAGTCCTGCCCTGATTTGCCTTACAAAATGCAACACCTTGCATTTATCTAAATTTAACTCCATCTACCATTCCTTGGCCCTTTGGCCCATCTGATCAAGGTCCTGATTTACTCTGAGATAATCTTCTTCACTGTCCATTATGAAATAACTCCACTGAGGCCGGTATCCCATCACCAAGTCACACTTTATTTACACGTGGAGAGTCCTTTATACTGACGCAGCTCCCTCACAGCCAGCTGTCAGAGTCAACTGAACCTCTGACATTCCTGTCAGCCAGGGCTTCCTGATTGGACCAGGTTAACAGCCCCAATCAGGGAACTCATACTCTGTGAGAACCAAAAGAACTGCAGATGCTGTAAATCAGGAACAAAAACAGAAGTTGCTGGAAAAGCTCAGCAGGTCTGGCAGCATCTGTGAAGAAAAAAAATCAGAGTTAACGTTTCAGGTCCAGTGACTCTTCCTCAGAACTTCCTCAGAACCGGACCTGAAACGTTAACTCTGATTTTCTTCTCCACAGATGCTGCCAGACCTGCTGAGCTTTTCCAGCA